>NW_009615731.1:25409-39121 GCF_000690535.1 Cariama cristata | reverse complement strand
GTTCGGGCTGGGTTCGGGCTGGGGTGGGGTGAGCCTGCGGAGCCATAAAGGCGCTCTGTGGTCCCTGTGGGTGCAGGCGCCTGGGAAGTTTTGCGAGCGTAGGAAAGATGTTTTGATTCTTTTTGTTAAGCTGCAGTAGCTTCTGTGATGGCGGCGGATCAAAGTAATGGCCGGCCCGGGGTGAAGTGAGTTATGCAGATACCAAAGCGTTCCGTGGAAGGACGCGCACTGCGGCTAATGGGTATAGCAGGCATGGCGAGAAGACTGGATGCTAAAAAAAAGAAGTGAGAACAATAAAAGGAACGTCTGACTGTGGACTTTTGTAGTATCAGGTATTATCTGGAGTGCTGATTTCAGTTGAAGCAGATCAGAAAGTGACAAGTCCAGTTCACTGCTAATCCGACAGTTACTTCTTCCCATGTAGGTGTAGAGGCCCTTTTTTCCTGGTGATGGCCAGGGTTGTTTGTGTAAGGACACAAAGCGCTGCAGATTGCTGTGACACTTTGAATAACAGAATGCCCGTGCAGTTATCTTCTTCCGCTGCTGGCACTGGAAGCCAGAGGGTGAGTTTTGAATTGCAAAAAGAATCGAGTCCGTTCCTGAGCCTCCTAGAGTAGATCCGATACAAAAGGGAAAAGCGACAGCTCCTTTATAGACCACCAGTACCTACAAATTAGCATCTTACAGTCAGTGTCGCCAATCCTGAGTACCTTTGTGGAGTTGAGCCTGTGCAAAGCAATTAACATCTATCATACGTAGTTTGTTCTTTCTTTCATCATATTCCTAAGAGAACTGTGTGAGCGGTGACATGTTTGTGGGATGTTTGATCCTTGAGAGTGTCGGGCTTTGATCGCCTCCACCCGTCAGACGTGGCAGCCTCCATCGCTGGGCAGGGCTCAGCTCTGAGGCCCCAGCTCTCCTCACTGGTGAGTTACAGGTGCTGGATTTGTCTACTGCAGCCTTTTTTACTGGGGTGAAGTTAGATGCAACAACCTGCGTCTTCCTGGAAGAGGGACTGTGGCAGAGCCGAGCACTGGCTAGAGACCCAGCATCTTGAACCCGAGTGAGCTCTCCACCCTCCCTCGCCAGCCCCAGGGCTTTGGGCACAGCTTTATCCCTCCGGCTGTCCAGAAACCTGGCAGGTTGCTGCCTGCAGCATTAAAGCAATTGCCTGCTGCAGACTGGTCTGCACTGTGCCAAAAGGAAGAGAGGTATCAGCTGCAGTCTCTGTCTTTGTGTGGTGCGTTGTGGTCCCGGTCTACGCTCCCGATCTTCAGAAGCGGGGACAGGGGATTCCCGGGAAGCCAGGGCAGGCTGCTGGGCTGGTGTCGGTGGGTTTGCAGCGAGGACAGTGCAGTGCTCTCTGGCAGTTTTTTAAGATGATGGCCTTGTGCCCACTAGTGCCTCCTGCCCTGTCTTAGCACACTGGGAATCATAATGCAATATGCCATTACAGCCCAGCTGTTTCCTCAGCCAGGGCTGGACAACAGATATTGCCCCTTCCACAGCCCGCTGGAGTGCAGGGGAGGTTTGTTGTTCCTTGAAATTGGAACAAGATTTGTCCTTGAGGTCTATATTCAGAAATGAATTTAGACAGATTAGAGGCATCTAGTCCAGAAGTAATTTAGTCCTTACTCTTCCTAGACATTTCCCTTGAGCGCTGATGCTGCCTGCCGAGATATTCTCAGTACAGGAGAGCAGGTACAGGGCTTCCCTCACTGCCAGGTCAGATGAGGGGAATTCAGGGGAGTGGTGCCAAGTTCACAGGGGCACCCAGTCCAGAAGACGCAGAATATACACGTTTGTGGCAAAGGACACAACAGCACAAAGTGCCGTCAGGGCTGCCACCTTCTTCTCACTGCTGCAGCACTCTTTCTGTCTCTTATCTGTGACCCATTAATATAAACAACAGTCGTAATCTGTAAAAAAGAGGGAGACGCAGTGTTCCCTCATCCTTGTCAAACAACCTTACCTAAACCATCATGTTTTCTCCAAGTCTTCTCAGCCCCTTTCTCTCTGAAGTCCCACATCTCTCCCATCCGACCCTGAAACAGGATGCAGTTTTGACAGAAGGAGGGCTCGTGTCCCTGCCTGTCCTCCCCTCCCCTCCTTTAGCACTTATTGCAGCCTCCTGGGAGCTGGCAGGTATTTTGAGCTCTGGTCCCTTGCTTCCCAAAGGACTACTCATCACAGTCAAACAGGTAAAGAGTGGGTGCCACTTCAAAAGAAAACAGTGAATCTTGCTCTGTTCTTTGACAGAAGTGATGTAGGTACCTTTTCTCTGAAAGATTCCTGGCTTTCTGTCCCCCAGGGTTGCAAGCACCTACCTGCAGCCCTGAATTAATCCCCTCAGATCCTCAGAATTGCAGCCTCCTTCCTCTGCCTTGGTTTTTATTAATAAAACATTAGACGTCCATATGCTTTGTGGGTTGGGGTCAGACATCTCCAAAGAAATATTCAGAAACCCCCTAGTCAGAGATGCCTTACCCCATTCACGCAGTGATGAACATCCAGTTTGTAACAGGGAGTCCTGTGTTCTACTCAGCAAGTTCAGTATTGCCTAAATTGCCAGTATTGACTGGTTTCCTACGGATTTGGGTGTTTGTGTTAGTATTTGTAGGTGTTTTATTTTTTCCCGTATGATATCTATTTTAATCTGTTTGTTGGTTGTAGACACAGTCTTATAGCTCTTCTAAACGTCTTATTGGGTTAAGCCAAGTGAAGCCAGTGGTTTTATACCAGGGATGCAATGACTCAGTTTCTCCAGCCATCCTCATGGCCCATCACCTATCTCTAGCTTTTTAGTGGCCTCCAGTTAGTCCATCCTCATGCTCAAATAGAAAGAAAACCGCATTACATTAAAAAGAAATATCTCTTTCCAGTCCGTTTCCTTGCATAAATTTGAAAGGGTACGTACTAGCACTGTGAGCAGATGGAGTGGGACCCAAAGCAGTGTTATGACTTACTCAGGGCTGAAGTTTTTGTACATTAGATGCTTACCTATTCTGGTAATGGGGGTATGGTGAAATTCTCTAATAGATTTTTTTTTTCCAACAAGTTAACAAGCTACTGTAAGTAAGGATTTGTGAGATCAAATGCTTGTCTCATTCTCTACAAAGTGAATTCAATTCAAGCAGCTTACACTGCATCATTAGGATCTTAAACTTCAACTGCATGTGCTTAATTTTTTCACTTATGGGACAGGTTGACAAAATTCAAAAATATCCAATATTATCCTAGCAAATTGCAAGCATGTTTGTTTTCGTGTTCAATTTTAATTAGGACAAGACCAGTGTGAATAAGTTGAAAGGTTCTTGGGACCCATTTTAATTACATCCTTTTGTCTGTTTTTCCATGAAAACTTTAGCTGGTGTGCTCATGGAAAAGGTAATTAGCAATATAGAAATATACTCCTCAGAAAGCAAAGTTGTCTTTGTTACTTAATAAAACAAGCAAACAAACAAGCTCATGGCTGTCATTCAGGCATGGCAATTTTCTAGCTAGTAAGTGAACAACTGAAGTGAAATGTTTGGTATCTCTCTTTCTGATTTCTTACTCGAGTGCGAAATGGGGATTTGGACAAAAAAAATAAATACGGGGAGGGCTCTTCCCCTGCCGTGAAAGTGCTTGCGGGCAGAAGACTGTTGCTTCTCACCCGTGACGCCCTGATGTTATCTCTGGGGCTGTCCCCATCGCACAGTGGGTAAGTTGTCAGCCATTGTCCAACACGCGTTCTTAACCAGAATTTCTTCTCTCCGCATTCCTAAAGCACTCACACGCATGATATACAATGATGCTTGGCATTAAAAAAAAGAAGTGTGTATGTCGGTGTAAGTGAGTTGGAACTGTTTAGAAAGGACAGACTGCCTTCACCGTGTTCTCTGGTACCGTCATTGCCCTGTGCAGTGGGGTGAGCTGGCGGATTATCTTTTACTCCGGTACTTACGGGAGTGTTTTATTGCCAACCTGAGGCAGTCATGTATGGCTTTTCTTGATCTTCTTTAAGAGAATTTACAGAATTATTGCATCTTTCTAAGCATGTACTGGAAGAAGATGTTGCAATTGCAGAGGACAGAGCACAGTCCTGTGTCCTTCTACTTTGAGCTCTTGTTCTTTATTGATCAGTGCAAGAGTCCTCTGCTCTAGAATAATTCCTTGCTACCATGACTGTTGTATCTTTTCCCAGTTCATTTACAAATTGCACTATTACCATGGTAAAAGTTGAACACTTCACTGTAAACTGCTTCACCAGCAGATCGGTTTTATTTTTCTCAGTTAATCTTGTGTGCAGGGCTAGCCGGATGGCTCTTCTTCCTTGGTCGCTGCTGAGACACTGGGCTGTTTTGCAAGCCAACTCCTCTCATTAATTCTGCCCCGTTGTTTTTGCCAACATGACTGGCAACTAGAGTGCAGATAGTGCCAAAGTTTGCAAAAATAATTTCCATGTGGCTGAGGGATATTCTGCAGGGAGGAGGAGGAGACGTGAGAGAAGTCACCTTTTATTAGTGCGAGTGTCTTGAATGCGACATACAGAAAAAAGTGCAGTTAAGTGGCAGCTGCTTTAGTTTCTGATTTTTCTGCAAGGGTGAACGCTTTGTCAAGGAGTCAAAGTGAGGTTCTTGCAAATTTGTAGAAACTCTTTAACTCTTGGAGTGCTAGAAATATCCTGTGAGATGCATGCAAAACTTTCTCTTGTGAGATTTTATATTTCAGTAGGTGGCCTCCTATGTTTACATATGCCACACGTCGAATACATCGGCCCTTTTCTCCAGGCCTTTGAAGGGAACTTCTGATGGAACCTCCTCCGTGGTGCAGGTTGACCATCTGTGCAGGGTGGACCGTTTCACCTTGTTGTCAGTCATATAGGAGCCTTGGTGGGATGGGTGAGAGACCTCCTCCTAATCCCACTGAAGTCAGAGGAAGGACTCCCATTAGCTCCAAGAAGCCTTGGATCAGTGCCTGTGGGAAGCTATTTTATAAATCCCAGCTTGCCTTGAGCAACCTAATAATGCCTACAGTTCTTATAACTTACTAGAACTTGTTTTGATACAAAGCCATTCTTTATTTCAGTTTTTCTAGGATTACTTGTAGGAATAAGGTCACCCTGTTGAGCTAAAATCTGGGGTCTTGGAGGTTAGGAGAAGAAACTGGTGGTAGGTCCGGTATTTTCTTTGATGCAGCCTTGTTTATTTATGAAGAATGTAAATAGCTCTTTTTTTTTCCCCAGAGCGCAGCAGGGATCAAGAAGTTTACAACTCTCTTGCTTCTAGCACCAAAATCCTGCAAAATCATCTCTCTGTCTTTTGACGAGTGCACTCTTATGCCTGTCTACAATGCTGCCGTTGTCTGACCGTGTAGCACTCTCTTGTGCAGTCTGCTTGCTTTCTCTTCCAGTATAAATTAGATCCTCCCGTGAGTGACTGTTTCGCCACATATCACCGCCTGTTCAGACTCCATTTATGCTGGATATTTATGTTTACAGATTCTGGGGGAAGTGACCATTTAGTGTTCTGTGTTTATACATCAACGGTCTCTCTGTCCACCATAATGACAACAACAACAATAATAAAAATAATTAAAGCGTGGTGGTCCCAGGTTCCTGCTACTCTGCCCACCACCCCCTCTGCCCGGTACTGCTCTGGTAACCCTGTCCTCAGGTGTGTTTCCAGCTGTAAAAGAGCTCATGGGATGGCTGTTCCCAGCCCCATATATCCCAAAGACGGAGTTAACTGGAAGGTATCAAAGAGGTAAGGAAAGTTGACAGCAGAAGGGGAAGGACCTGAAATGATGTATCTGGCCATTTCTTTCCCAACTGAAGCGCACAAAAGGCTGAGCCACCTGATTTAGGTCTGAGGGCAGGAATTCAGGATTCCTGCGAGGAAGGATGGAAGGGTCCTGGCCAGCATCTGCAAAGCTGTCCCTGTGCATGTGGGCAGCTTGTTTTGAACAGCCGAGTGGTTTCTGAGAAAGATCGAGTTAGTACTGCGAGTATATGAAGAAGAAACACTTGTGAAGCCCACTGCTGACAGGGTTTCCCGTCTTAAAGCTTTGTAAGTAAGGGGGGAAGACTTCTGGAAACAAATTCTTTTTCTTGAATAATGACTTGGCACCAAGGAAAGAATTCACTGTGTTTGCACCGACATGTCATAAGGTGATTTTGGACTCGTGGCTGTTGCTTATCCTGCTGGAGCGTGGGGTTGATTTGTGAATGTGCAGTGTTTACAGAGGGGAACGTGAGCCGGGCACATCCAACGAGGAGAGTTACAGTTTGTCAGCATAGTTTCTCTAAAAGGAAGATTATATGCAAGCATTTGTAATGTAGCTTGGGTGCCAGCCTAATTCTGGGGGCCTGTGGTGTTCATTATAATGGCACATTGCATTCCTTAGTGCTGGGAGATCATTTTATCACAGCATTTGAAGTATAAACTGAAGTCAAAGTAGAAACGGGCTTTTTTATTGCTGGTGGGAAGGTCATAATGTACCCTGCCGAATGAGAGTTCAGGGCACAGCAGAGAGCATCATTAACCAGAGGTACTGGTCCAGCCCTCTGACACAGCTGTGCAGGCAGCAAAATTTAACTTCAGCTGGGCAATTGCAGGGATGCTTTTCGTACAATCACCGGGCTGCCCAGGGCTCTTGCTCCCCTTGGCTCTGCTCACAGTGGGATTATGTGACAAGGGGCAGAGCCTTGCCGAGGCACCAGCTCTGAATGCGCTGCCTTGGCTACTAGGAGCAGCTATAATCGTGTTGATGCAACGCTTTACCTGCGTTAATTGGCCTTTCTGAGAAACTACGTGCAGTTGTTCAACAGGCTGTGTGTTGCCATCCCTGTTTTGTTTGTGCCCCTTGCACTACCTGGATTATCTTCTGCTGAGCCATAGAAACATATTCCTGTACCAGCTGCATCCGAGCCATCCTCTATGGCCCTGGGTACTGGGGGACACGTCGTCAGTGTCACTGTCTTGCAGATATGAATTAAAAATCATTCACCTTCTCTGTTTATTTCAGAGCACTTTTGGCCTGCTGATGTTTTGGCCCGTGTTCTTCTAGCATGTTTGAAACTCTGAACAGTGCGTGTAGGAAAGAATAAGGTTACGCTGAAAATACGGGCCACTGGAGAACAGCTGTGTTGTGCCTGTCTATCATTAAATAAAGAATAGAGCTCTAAAAGTGTTTACAGATTGTAAAACAAAAGCAGATTGAATATGTTTTAAATTCTAGGAACTAACCTAAAATTTGCTGTAAAACAAATATATGGCTTGCAGCTGGAAACCTGTCAAAACACCCGAATGATTGCTCTGCACTGTCTGGAAAGAGTTTCTGTGCCCAAAGACTTCAGAACAGCAACAGATGTACTATTGCATAAGAGAAACATCCCTGTTTTGAATTTCAGTTTATAGTACAGAGAGGCATACTAGAGAAGTAAAGTTCTTTTCATCTTACCCAGGTCTCTTTGCTTCCTCCTTAACATCTTGCTCCATGTACTTCTCCTGTGTTAAAGCGATTAGCAGAGATATAGAAAGATGAGAACATACATCATTATAAGAAGAGAAAAAGCCATCTGGCTCAGTGTTTGTGGCTGGCTCTTAATTCAACCATGTTGGGTTTTTTTCCATGCCCCTCAAGCCCCTCCTTTTCCAGAAACAATCTATGTGATCCCACATCTCTTCTTCAGTAACGTGTTCCAGATGGTCAGCTTTGTGCAGAACGGATTTGCCTTAGCTTCTCCGTTTTTCCTAGTTTCTTTTTTTTCAGATTGCTTCCCCTTCCTTTGAAACCCCTTTACCCAATCATCTAGCTCTCTCTGGATCTTTTTCCTAGCTTTTGTAGTGTAATCAAAGGATATTTGTGTCACACAGACAGTTTTATCAAACACTCAGTCCCTGTCACACAAGGATAATGAGGCTTTTCTTGTCTTTAAATGAAGATGTGGAAGAGAGGTTGTGGGAGGCTGTGTAAGTAGGCAGTTTTATAGAGAGCATTCAATTAATCAGTATGAATTCAGCATTTTTATTGAACATTCTATTCCATGGATTAAATAATATTACTAATATCAGTCAGCAGTATCGCCTCTTGCACTTTAGGATGGCATCTGCACTTCAAACAGCTTAGCTCTGCGATTCACATCTATCTCCTTCTTTCCTGGCTGGTGCCCACATGGCACCAGTTTGAGTTCACCCCTAACCTTTCTTTTGGAGGAACTGGTTCCCTCTGAAACACGGTGTGCACGTGGTTCTGGAGGTATCTCCTCCTTCCTGAGACCCCTCCCAGTATCCAGGAAGGATGATGCTCATCCAGTGTGACTGCCTCCCCTTGCACCGCCAGTGTCCTGGCAGCCTTTGCACCCTGAAGCAGCCTCACTTGCTCTCCTGTGCAGCCCAGGACGTGCAACATCTACCCTTCATTACACACCGTAAGAACACTCAGCATATTGCTGGGCTGCAGCACAACCATCAGAGTTTTTTTGGACATTTTAAGCTGAAATAACAGAGCCTGTAAAAGATAATTTAGGCATTGGGAACCATGCTGGCTCAATGGTCCTTGTCTGCTCTTAGCAAAATCCCCAGGCATTGCCCTTCCAGCCCGAGGGCAGGCTGCACGGCACGGCAGGCACAACCAAAGCCCTGGCAGCTCAACTGTCCTCCTTGAGCTGAGCGGTGTTATCCATGCCTGTTGTCCCGGGAACAGTCCCCCAAAGGTACCCAGGCACGGCCCATGAGGCATGGCCATGATGGCTGGGCCAAAATCGTGCCAGACGGGCGAGCTGGGCAGGGGGAACAGATGTGTGCCAGTTGTGTGTCAGTGTTCGAGCCCTGTTCAGTCTGTTCATATCAGTGGGGCTGAGGAGTCTCTACTTACAAGAGATTTTAGAAACCAAAAATAATTATGAAGACATCCCAAGGCCTCATGGGAGTTGAAGATGGAAAAATGGTCTTTTGTAACTGGACTGTTATACCCTCAGTCCTCTCCTGCGAGGAACTAACCAGCTTTCCTGGGCAAGAAGTAAGATGGGGCTCATTAGGTTAGGAAGATTTCCCACATTTTCTGTCTGTTGGTGGAAATCTTTGAGGCAATGAATGCGAGACATTTCACAAAGTCAAGAGACTCTCTCAATCTATAACTGGGGGCTATTCCTGCTCAATGAAAGCTCAGGCTTTAATGTACAGATTCCTGGGAGGGAAGCGGTCTGCGGTGCCAGGACAGAACAGCCGGAGACACCCATGCACAGCCTGTCTCCGGCCCTGCCGCGGTGTGGAGGTCGGCCTGGGACGCGGGCTGGTCACCTACCCAACGCCCTTCGGCACAAATCCCCCTCCGAATTGCCGCATCTCCCTGCCTATAGCCACAGGAGGGCATCAATTAAAATTAGAGACATAGCAAAATGCAAAATAAGAGAATGCCTTCTATAAATACACCTTAAAACAAATAAGCTTTTTTTAACATGGAAAAAAATATTAACCAAAACAGTGGATATCTCACAGCTCTTATTGTTTAGAAACAGGGATTTTGTTTTTCCAGTCTGCTCTTAATTTTTCCATTCTCTCTCAATTTGGAGTGCAGTGCAAATACGTTTCTGCTTTCCGTCCTGCACCTTGCAGATCACATTGACAACAATTTAAGCAAAAGGATTGCTCGGAGTTACAAGGATCATTTGATTTACAGAAACTCCTAGGCTGGAGACATACCATGCTCTCCTGCAGGAGACCAGAAAAGAAAGGATGTTGTGTGGGTTATGTTGCATATTTTTATTAGTAGCTTTGTTGCCTCTCTGAGTTCATACCAGTTATGAAGGAGAAAAAC
Source organism: Cariama cristata (assembly GCF_000690535.1). NCBI lineage: Eukaryota > Metazoa > Chordata > Aves > Cariamiformes > Cariamidae > Cariama > Cariama cristata. The sequence continues at coordinate 29,320 of NW_009615731.1, read as the reverse complement.
TTTCCGTTCTTCTGAAAACTTTCATTTTTTGGTGAAATCTTGCTTATGAATATTGTTAAGTAAGCTCAGTTCCACATCTTCAAGTGCAATGGCAAAGGCAATCAATCAAACCAACCTACTATTTTTTTTCGTATTCCCTGGTGGGAAAGTCTTCTGAAAGCTAGTTGTTTGTATCTGTGTTCAATATAGGCATTAACAAGACTGAGCAAGCTGCAAATATGAAGATTATTCATAGTAATTTCATACTGCAGAGTGTTCCATGGGCAACCCTATCAAGATAAATACATTGCCTGGACATGTACTTTTTGAAGGATTATCTCTGATTTTTTCTAGATTAGTAATTGAGCAACAAAACACTGCAAGCATGTTCATCTGATTTGAAATAGGACTTTGGCTGAACTGCGTTTGCAATCGTTTAATTTAATTTACAATAGCTTTTGAGCGCCTGAGCTTACCTAGCTCAAATACCCAGGAAGTGTTGATGTTAACCTCACCTGTTAAAACAAAAAATCCAACTTCAAGGTATACTTTCTGCTGTGATAGTTAGCTTTTTCACCATAATGTTGCTGATGAAGATGTCTCCAGTCTCTAACAGAGACCCTGTAACTTTGTCCTCTGCTTCCCTCTCTCTACTTACTTCTCAGCGTGCGACTGAATTGTGGAAATCCATGACTCGGGAACACAAAGATCACACTTCATGGACTGCAGGATCAGGGCTGCAGTTTCGTGTTCTGTGGTGTCTAAGCACCACTGTCATGGAGTGGTTGCTTTCTACAGCCTAGACCATAGCTGTGTTCTTCTTGTGGTGAAATACCCTGATCCACTCTATGATCACCCCCAGATTCAGACTGTTCCAGATTATGTCTTTTTGCAAAATTTTGCCACCTACACAGTGAAGCATGATGGACTCTGCAGCCTGTAAGATGCTCGGAGCTAAGCTGTGGTCAGCTTAGTTTTTTTGTTCTGCAACCAGGATCGTGCCTTTGCTCTGAGGTGTTTGCCTTGTGACATATCCAAGTGATTTTTCAATACAAATACCACGGTTTTAAAGGTTACTTTATGTTTTCTTACAAAAATATAGATTTGTTCTTTAATCTGGTGGTTACACCAAAGCCATAGGGATAACTCCTCTTTGTTAGGAACATGCCCTCTCCGTTCCGGAGGATGTGGAGATTGTGGCGGATAGACGGGGCATCTGCTGTGCTCCAGGGAGTGGGAACAGCGTGTAGGCATTTCCTCTTTTCCATAGATCTGTCCTTGTGTTAGCTTAAGGGTTTGTAACCCTTGTAAAGTTCCTTAACGGAGGTGTTTAGGGAGTTGCTGTGGGTGGGCTGACTCTCAACGGGTCGATGCAGGACTGAACACACGTAGGTCCAAGGTCTGGGGACTCTGACAGCAGTGACAGGTGGTGTCAGCAAGGTCTCACGATAGAGAGGGAAAGGGGCTTCACGGCAGAGGTGGGGAGCAACAGAAAGCCCAGGAGAAGACACCGTGCGGCAGTCCCTGTGTGCTCACAGCGTGGGTTTCCTCCCGTGGGAGCCGTCACGGCAGCCCGGCAGCTGCTTCAGGCCGGCAGATTTACTAGATCCACGTGACAGTAAGTCTTTTGGCAGGGAAAACTTTGTGGAAAAAGCAAAAGTTGCACTGGATCTTGTTTTGATTATTTGTTTCTAACCTCACTACAAATGGAAAAAATTTCTCTGGCGAGCGTCTGCTTGTTATTTTCCTATTGTTTTATCATGCTCCCAGCTCCCAGTAGGGATGAACAATCCTCAAATGCCACTCCGAAGGCTGACGCTTAGGCAAGGTTATAGAGCTGCGGCACTGGAGCTGGATCTTTTCCTTCTCTTTTATTCGTTTCCCTTCACTTTATTCTGCTTCTGCTCCATTCTTTCCGTCTCCCTTTTTCTTTCTGCCTTTCCAACAACGAAGTGCAGCTAGCAGTCCCTTCAGCACATGGCCCCTTCCTCTTCCTCCCAGTTCTGTTTGGAGGTGACAGGTACGGTTTGGTTGTGATAAACGTGAGCATTTCCATAATCAGGACAAGTCAGGTGTAAGCAACTCATCCATACATAGGCAAGCAGTATAAAGTAGGACGTTTGGTGAGTATTTTTCACCAAAAGAAAAGGGTTTTAGCAGTATCAATGTAATTTGTAGTAAATTTGCAGCTCCTGAATCAAACCGAGCCAAAGATTATGTTTGAATTGGCCTTTTTCAAACACGCATGGCCTTTTGAATTTCAGAGGCTGTGCAGAAATCTCAGGTAACTGTGGGCTCTACACAAGTAGAAAATTTTCTGTCAAAGAACTGAAATGCAAATTCACTGCTTGAAGGTCAAAATCTGACATAGGAGCAGACAGGTAATGAGGAGACAAAGGAAAAGGGAACAGGAACAAGTAAGCTTTTCTGCAACATCAGTGTCCTTAGTGCAGTTGGATGTCTCGTGTCATTGGGGAGATACATTGAGTTTTTTACTAGAGTGTGAGTGCATTTTTTTAAAGGCAAAGATGCTCTTTCACATCCATAGGATTTTCCACTGGGTAGTACTTAAAGCCTCTCGAACTATACCCTATAAGAAATATACTTGACATTATCCTGAGAAGTAAGTTTATTTCAGGATTGCTTTAGGTTCATAGGATTTACATTACAGCTAGGTAAGAGATACATTACAGTGCCTAAGTCATGTAGAGGGGGATTATGCAGTACTTAGCTATGCCTAGATCGAAACTTAGGCCTTTTCTCCCTCCCAGTTCAAGGTCTTAATTTCAATAAAAATGTTTGTTACTCTACTTGAAAATATAGAAACATTCAAACCACATTTTTCTTCTTTGTTTTTAGGGTTAAAACACGATTCCTCTTGTTAAAGCTCAGTTTGACAAAATTCACCTAGAAGATAAACATGAAGAGCATTGTAATGCCACTCCTAATCCCAGCTGCCTCCAGCTGTTCTCTGCCTGTCTGAAATAGAAAATAAGCATCCAACAATGTAAGGAAATACCACTTATACCTGTTTATTGCTAGCTTTCAAAGCATCTTACAACACATGTAACCGTTATTACCAGTAGCAGCACAAGGTCATGATACCCCACGTCTCCCAGCTTGCCTGGCTCCTGGAGCACACTCTGAGCTCTGTTTCAAGATGCAGACCATTCAAGAAGTTGAAGGTTAGTTACCATGCTTTTCCAGATGCACTCCCTTATCCTGCCCCTAAGTCCTGAAGGCTGCACGGTCTCTCAGCCACCTGCTATTCCAGCAAAATGATTGTTTCGAGGCTGTATCAGCCAACTCTGTGAAGGAGAAGGAGATCTTGGGAGTGTTTAAAAAGCTTTTACTAGTCCATCAAAATCTTTTCAGCCAGATCATAAATTCTGAATTGCCTCTGCTTAATGCCCACCAGACAGAGCAAGATCCTTGCTTCCCCATCCCATTCCTCCCACGGGCAGAGTCTCTCGCCACATCCCATCTTGGGCGATGTGGTACCTCTCCCCTCGATGAGCTCGCTGGTGCGTCAGGGTGATGTCCGGTGATGAAGAAGTCCAGACCACAGAAGAGCCTGGATGGAAAACAGCTCAATTTCAGCTCCTGCAACTAATGGAATATTGTAACAATATTTCAAAATAGAAAATATTTATGGTCAAAATGTGTTTTTGTTGTTTGTGTAATGGCATGAACGTTTTCCATGGTGGCCACCTATTTCTTTGTGAAGAAATTTGTTTACTCAAAACATTCTCAGTAAGTTTTTGGGGGTGGGAGACCAATTCCAAACCACGCTGTATTTGTTTACTGTGGACCGCACTAGTTCTCTTTGTTATATTTAAGGATGAGATATTTGGTCTTCAAATTTTGCATTTAATTCCTTGGTTGGGTGAAGGCTGCCATATTCACACTGGGTTTCTCCAGCCGCATCCACT
>NW_009615731.1:24897-25384 GCF_000690535.1 Cariama cristata | reverse complement strand
CAGACCATGGGCTGCTGGTTAGACACAGTCACCCTCTAGCTCTGCCATGGAGATACCAGCCAGTCAGCCACAATGTGCATCCCTGGACCAAGATCTCATGTCCTCACTATAAAAAGGCATTTTTAGTTGAAAAGTTTGAGTTTCAACCTTTCTGGAATTGCTAAGCATCACACAAAACTGAAGCACAATTTAGATAAGGGATCTTAACATCACAGAGGAATGCAAATATCTAAATGATATTAAAAATCTTTTCTCCTCTGAGAGCAAAATACCCCTCTCCCAGTATGCCTCTAGACCTCCTGTTTTGCTAGTCTGATTGCAGGAACTTTAACAGAATAGCAATATTTTTTTTAAGCAATTCCTTTCTTTAAAAAGCAAGCTTCTCTTTTTTTAACTTTTGCTGAACGCTAATCTTGGTAAAATCTAGTGCTCATAAAACTACAGCACTGCCCTAGGAAATTTTTGCAAGACTGAGTTATTTCTTCCT
>NW_009615731.1:4688-24866 GCF_000690535.1 Cariama cristata | reverse complement strand
AACTTTTAAATGACAAGAAAAATATACTACCCTTTTCTAAAATTATATTCTCCTAGTTACACTCAGAAATAAATCTGTCAGCAGGTATCCTGATAGATGGAGACTTTACTATTACTACTTAATAAACAATGAGTTTGTCTTTCCAAATCTTACAGTAACTTATAAATGGCCTGTTTATTTCATCCTTACCTGAGGTTTGTTGTTCTGATGTTAGATAAGGAATTAGAATTTCTGTTTAGTTTCCCTTGTAACATATTGAATTTAATACCTTACTGAGGGCACCCTAGCACACCCTTTTAGTAAAAAATTTGGTTGAAGCAGTGTAATATATATAAAATACATATTGTCTGTTCAATTTACTTTTGAAAATTGCAATTATAGAATTTCCACTTAAAATATTGTGACCTTCCCTTCCCTTTCCAGCACCACAGGACTGTCAACACTGCCTGGCTTTATTCCACTTGGGAATTACCAGCAGGGAAATCTGCTGTCCATTTAAGGTAATTTATCTTCTTTTTACAGTAACTACTTTGTGTTTTTTCTTATGATAACAGAGGCAGAGTCAGGCTAAGAGGCACGTCTTGCGCGAGGTGGACATAAAATGGTACTAAATTACATTTTCATTTCCATATGTTTTTCATCTAGAAAAACAATTAGTTGTTTTTTCTTTGTAGGATGATAATTAACCCACACAACTATTGATCTGCTTTACCTAACTTTTCTCCTAAAGGCTTTTCCAGAGTTCATAAGCTGCACAGTGTTTCACGATGGCACAGGAGGTGGCATGAAAAATCAGTGGGCAATAAAAGTGGGCAAGCATGAACACACAGGGGAAGGCTTAGCAACTGGGGGGAGATGCCTGCTCGGATCCAGTGAGTCTCCAGAAATGCAAAGAGCCGTAAGGCAGCCCATGAGATCCAACCCACCCTTCTTCCAACTGATTTAATGATCTGCCCTTTGCTTAGAAATAAAAGGTGATAAATACTCTCAATTTTAGTTTAAGACCTCCTTTTCAGTCCTTCATACCTTTGATTAAGAAAATTGAATATGCCTAAGTGAGAAAATGCCTTTTTGTTTAAATAGTTAAGGGATTTTTTTTTCTTTACAATTGTTTTAGGAGACCTTTTTGGACAAGGTTTCCTTAAAAGTGATTTTCTTACGAAATACATGGCAGCAAAAATAAATAACCTGTTTGTGATACGGTTGCTGCTTCAGTCTGTCAATATGGCTCAAAACTACATTTTCTTATAGAATTAGATATTACAAGGAAAAGCAGCAGAAATCTCTGTAGACATAGACAGTTTTTATACAGACGACATAAGAGAGAGATTCTGGTTTTCAAGGTTGAAAGCTGACACTGAAAACCGTCGTCCTTTCTCAGTTTTGCCTTCATTCTCTTGCAGAGCCACTGTCAAGATCAAGATTCATGGTTCCCCTCATGGCTGCACAGGAAAACATTATATTTTTCATCATCTGATAAAGCTCATTAAAATGTTGTCTACAGCACTTTTCCTAGGTTATTTGTTCTCAGTGGCATTTTAAATGGTTCCCAAGGGAAATAAAGGCCCCGTTATTCAGCTGCTGGGATGAGAGAGACAATCTCTCGCATTCCCAATGAAGGGAGATATATTATTAAGAAAACAATGAAATAGTGCTCTGATTTTCACTGATCTAAGACTCCTTTCCATTGTTCTTCTTGGGAATAATATTTGATTAAACACTGCAAGACTTGGTCCAGTGAACTTCTATTTAATGAATGCTCTCACAGAAAGGGAAATCTACTTAAATCTATGTTTCTGACTGTATCAAATAATGGATGTAACCAATTAATGGCAGGAATAGCCCAGTGTTAAGTGGCTGCTCTGGTACGGACCCAAACAGCCCACATGTGCCAGCCCCAGACGGTCGTCAAGTCAGCACGCTACAGCAGGAAATGTTGCCGCAGCAGAGTCCTACACAGCCATCAAAATATTAGTGCTAAAGGAAAAATCACAGAAGCATTTTTGAGTTATCAGTCACAAAAGCACTTCAGAACATTGCAGTAACCAGGTCCCATTAGTTTCTAAATGAGAATACATGTTTCTGGATACAAGAGAAAGAAGTGAGAGAAATAAATGACCTTATATCCAGGATAATTGGGGTCTGTGACTGCTCATTATTGTTGATCATTTGTCAAAAAACCCTCTGAAAGCTACAAAAGAATAAGAAATGTTTTGTTCTTGGTCTTTCAGCCATTTTTACCTGCTTGATGCCAGGAGGGTTGCTACTTGCAGATTCAAGGGACTCTGACAACTTAGACAGAAGCAGACTCCAAATGGGATGGGAGAGAGAGAGGGAGGGGGAGTTCCTCATGCAATCCCATTTTTGTTTATTTGGTTGTTTGTTTTTTCCCCAGGTAATTAAGTCAGAATGTCCTGAAGTGGTGTCTGTCTAAAGTGGTGCCTTCATTAATGTAATTCCTTGCAGAAATAAATCATGAGCCAGAAAGCTTGCATCTCAGGTGGCTTCCTAAAAAAACATGCAACAACGAGGGGTGAGACATCATTAAGTCTGCAGCCATGGCCTTTAAATTGTAGGGCCTTGTCACTATGAGGACTGGCAAATGTAAAGTTGCCCCTGGAGCCCTCCTCAAGAAGTTGAGGCCAAGGGATGGATGGAGCCAGCACTCAGCCTGTCTCCAGCAAGCCGAGGGCACGTGAAATTTCATGTTGGGGTCTTACTGCAACCATCCTTGAGAGCCTGAGGAGAAGGGAAGGGGGGGCTCGACCAAATCTGTGTCAAGAGGTTTGTTCATTTGAGTCAGATTTAATACTGATGTCTACCAACGTTGTGGTTTTCATCTGCAAGTGTGTCTCAACCCTGGAATACATTTGGTATTGTCAAGTTGTAATGTCAAATTAACTTGCCTGAAGTTGAAGCCAGGCTCTTGCGGTATCTAAGCAACTGTTCCAAAACAGTGGTTAACAGGAGGCTGGGATGAGCGGAGCTGGAGGCAGCGAGCGCCGGCAGCTGCACATCCACTGCCTGTCTCTGTTTTGGGCAAGGTTGTTTGTAGACGTGCACCTGAGGGACAGTGTGACCATCTTTGGGCTGGAGTCAGCATCCCGTTCACTGCAGGGCTTTTGTCTCCCAGCTTCCTGTAACAGCCTTTTCATGACAAAGTGTGTTTGAAAAATGGTGCTTTCACATACAACAAGCCACCGAATCCAGGATCAGAAGCTGTAAACCAGGAGAGGGGCAAGTTTTGTTCACCCACACGCTACTCAGTTCCTTTGCCCTTTTGCCCGAAGCCTCTCTTGATCCTCCTTTCCCTTCAGTTGAACCAGAGGAGCCAGAAAATACCTATAAACTGTCTCTGACCTTGAAAAGTCCCCTTTTACCCCGGCGTCCTGGCAGCAGGCATAGCACATCAATGTATGTTTCTGCTGTTCTGCTGATCCTGCTGTTCTCTTCAGGGGCGATCAAACTGCTGAGCTTCATTTTCTAACTAAGGCTCTGGAGAGAAGAGCTGTTTTTCTTAGGGGGAACTAAACCCCTTTGTGTTTAGTCAACAGAGAAAGATGACACTTGCAGAGAGTAATCGGGGATGCCTAAGGCAGGCTCTGGTGCTCAGTTCCCCTCCAAAGATGACTGTCTCTCTGCATATTACCTGTGTAGGAAAACCGTTGTGCAAGATCCCTGCTAGTCAGTTGGGTTTCCCCAAGATGCAAATCCCTCTTGACCTGGCTGGTGTGAGCTCCCAGTCTTACCTTGTTGACTCATCTGGCAAATGTTCTTGCTCCCTAAAATGGGTGCATGGATTTATTGTTTAATTTAATCTAGACATTAAATTAGGAGTGGGGCTTTCGTGTGCGTGCGAGGAAAGAGAAAACACTAGCTAGACCTCAACTTGCAGCCGTAATTGCACACATTGTTTAGTTCAAGTAGTCCAGCTTCACAAATCATGCACAATTGCAAAATGTCATGATATTGTCAAATGCATACCATGACACCTCATCTGGGTTCATAAGCAATTCAGAGCTCACCCTAAATGGAGGGAGTAGCTTACATCAATAAAATCTTTCAGAATCATTTAGGAAGAGAACAGTACTGAAAGCTGCAGGCTATTTTGCTTTCTGCCTAGGCCACAGTAACTCTCAAATAAGAATATTGAACTGAACTAGATTGACTTGTATCCTGTACTCTGATCAATACACTGCTTTCCTGCCTGGTGTTTAAATGGAAATATCGCTATTCAGCAGCATGGCATGAAGGCTGAACATGACGATGTGCTTACGGACTGCTTATGTTCAAGTCACCCACCTGGATGATGTGTTGGTGAGTAAGAAACCGCAGACAGCCCCAGCAGTAATTCCCAGCGATGTGGCTCACTGGTGACTGTCAAGGCCACAGTAAATGGTCCGTGAATCACAAGGGCCTCGTGTTTGGGGAGGGCAGTGCCTGCAGAGCCACGTGGCTGCCTCTCCGCTGCCGCAGGAGGCCAGGTGGCTGGCCAGGGCCAGCAACCCTGCAGAGTGGGCCCTGAAAAAACAATAATTGAGGATAGTGTGTTTCTCTAGTATATACAGACTTGGCACAGGGGGTTATTGCAAAAGAAGGCAGTCGTCGAGGCACACTACCATCCCAGCCCAAAGCATTACTGTCCCTAGGTACGTGACTAAGTACTGCTTTTTCTTCCAGACAGGAAAGCTCAGATTTGGTTTTGGATCTGATTCATCCAAAATAGCTGACAAGGGCAGTAAATCCTGGATTTGGGTTTATTTCCAATGGTGCTGAGTAATTCCCTTTTATAGAGCTGTCTTGTTGAGATACATGTCTCTCTCTTAATTTCCACTTCTTCCGACTTCTCCATCTAACTATTCTCTTGCAGAAGATGCAAGTGAAGAAGGGAAGAAATGAGATGGCTGGAGACATGACACACAGGCACAGGTTCACTGCAAAACCTTCCCCTACTTGTTCTAACTGAAAACAACTGAAAGACAAGACATGAAGCTGGATTTTACACAGTATTTCTCAAATGTTGTTAAACTCTCACTGGTTACAGTTTATGGCTGCACTCTTTCTCCTGCTCTGAGTTTAAGCAATTTTCAGTGGGAGTCCTTCACAGTGGGTACTTCAGAGTTGTTGGCACTGATTTTGCTGTCGCTTACGTTTTGCTCTCACACTTAGGAGAAAACACCATGTCCTCGAAAAACATCTGTGCTGATTTAGAAATCTCTAATTTTGACATAAATTAGTGTTATATTCATATCTCCTTCTCTTCTGTACTCTTTTCAGCATTTTGTTTCTGAGATCTGAGTCTTCCCAGCCCCTAATCTGTGAGGGCTTGAAGTTAGGCATACGAGTAACTCCATGGAGATGAAATGCTAGTGCTCACAGACTTCAGCCCTTGCTTTTTAAATTGAAAATTGGAGCATCAGCCTTAAGTGATCTTTCCGCCTGTGCGTCTTGTAAGACATTCTCTTTGCTGATCTTAGTTACTACATCCAGGGCTGTAACATTATTGTAACTCGTTATATCTGTAATTGGCATGAGACAAGCCAACCTAACAGCCTAACATGTTACCAGTGGGACAGGGATGGCATCTCAGCCATCAGAAAGCAAAGTTCAGCTGCCTGAGGCCGTCCTTACCTAATATGATAATTGCGTTACCACACGTTGATGACTCAAAACCACAGAGAGAACAACGATGGGGCAATTCAAACCCCTGCAACTGGGAGGGTCTCTGAGTCCAGCTGCCTCCCAAAAACTCAGTCCATTGGCAATAGCTTTTTCTCAGTGAAAATGCCCTGAGGCCATTTTACAAGTGGTTTTATAGCCGAGTAGAATAGAAATACTCTGAGAGCTGAACCCCATAGAAGAAAACTCAAGCAAGTAGCTTTAATTCACAAGTTACTACTTTTCCTTTAGTACCAGCATCGTCCTCATTTTTTTCTTCTGAGCTTGTCCATTTGGTGCCTCCTTAGCTTTGCCTTGTGTTTTGAACACCAATAATGAGATATTAGTGGTCTATAGCCCTGAGCACTGAAGGCAGGCTTCAGATCATTTTTCACCCTTCCCTCAGAGGACAAAGAGTTGTACTAAGCACAAGAAATGATCTCAGTAACCAAAACTTCATAGAAAATGTGAGACATGAGAGAAAAGAGCACAAAACCTACCGAGGACTGAGACTGAATCCATCCTTGCTAAGGACGGGTGCCTCCCAGAAATGTAAATCCACACACTTTTCAGATGATGTTAGAAAAGGTCTAATAAAACATTCTTGTTTTAGTTAATCATTCTTTCAGCTCTCGCAGCCAAGCTGAGTTGCACTCCATGAGGTCAGCGTGCTCCTTGTACTCACAGCCAATGTTCCTTTTTTTTATTAATATATTGACAGCGCAGTTTACTCCAGTAATGCAACAGTGTCAGGGCCTCATTTTCCATGGCATGAAACTATTCCCACTTCACCTGCTAGCAATCGGAGCTCTGCTTTTTTTCGAAGTAGACAGACTGTTCCTACCTCGTATGCCTTGACTTTGTCTTGAAATCTTCCTCAGACAATGTACAGGCCAATTTGTGAGCTATTACCCAGTCCCCCAAAGTAGCTTAATGTTTTTCCCACGGTGAAGAAGGTAATTTAGAAAAAAATGTTCTCAAAGCCATCTCGATTATGACTGAGTTGTTACCTACAATCCTTATTACTAGCTTGTCATGTGTGGGCACTGTAAAGCTAACAGCAAACTGGGAGGTATGTAAGTATTGTCTGATGAGTTCTAAAGTATCAGGATGCTTTTGAAAGTTTTGTGACTTTCTCAGGCTGGTAGAAATGTGCTAATCAAGAAAGCCAAGAGAATTGCAGACTGAGAGAAGTCCCCAAGGTGAGGGAAGCAATCCCTCTCTCCCCAGCTGTCAGTGATGGGAAGAAACTCTAAAAACAAGAAGGGATTTGAAGAGTGAAACAAAGAAATGAGTCAGAACAGTTCCACCTTTAACAGAGGAAGGCAAAGGACATAAAAAACCCAGGGGCTCTAAGTAACCCTAGAAATTGTAGGGGAAATGAGAGGTTTGAGCCTAGCCTCTGCAAGCTAAATAAAGCACCGGATCAACTAAGGAGAAGCCTTGCTGCTAAACAGGACCTGTAAGAGCATTTTCTTACTTGATGCTTTTCTTTTGCAACGGTGCTTGCAATTGCAATGACTAAAACGTCATTCTTAGCTTGTTGCTGTAGAATAAAATGCACTAATTTCTTCTGAAATTCATCCAGCATTAAAAGCAACCCCAGAGACATCTGATGCACGCTAAGATTTCTGGAGATAATGTACCCAAAATGCCATTTTTAGTGGCACTCACAAAGCAAGACACATTTGAGGCTCTCCGACCTGCAACATGCTTTCCCATGAAATTGTGTTTGTGAACTGAAGTAATGAGATGTTGTATTGAAGGAGAGAAGAGAAGCTTGCCTCACTGGTTGTCACTCCTTCCTTGTCCAGCTAGGGAAAGGCAGAGGGACAGCAACCAAAAGCTTTGCAAATAAATTCCTACTGTCGTGCAATATTGCAAAGGAACAAAAAGACTGTTGTTTTTTTTTTAATCCCCCCCCCCCAGTCTTTGGGTGTTGGTTGCACACACAGCTGCCTCAGTTCTCCTTTTGCAGCATCCAGCGTTCCCCCTGCACCGGGCTGTATTTTGGAAGATAACAAATCAGAGGGAGCTGTGCTGGTGCTGCCACCAGCAGCTGAGAGCAGAAAGTAGGGTCAGGAGTAAGACCACCTGCAAATGGTAAATGCCAAAAAAATGCAGAGAAAAACGCAGATGAGCTGAGATGGAGATGATTTTAAAAGTCAGGAGATTCAAATGGTCCAGAGAGTTTACAAAGCTGATAAAAGCAATGGCCAAAAAAAGTGACTAAAATAATGAAACTTAAAAAGTAGGATCTGTTAGGAAATCTGAAATCAAAGAGATCGTTAGGTTTTTTTAATCACATTTTGTAATCAAGCAGGAAACTGCCCAACAGACACCTCGTCAGCCAAACATCCCCAAAGAAGAAAGATTTTGTGTTTCTATTGGGCAAATGCAGAGATTTAAGAGCATGGAAAATATGCAGGTCCTGCAAAAAGGCATGAAAGTTTTACCTCGGAGAGTCTTGTGTTTATGTCTTCCTTCGAATTTAGTAATGGAATTGAAAGAGCTAATAAATATTGGGAGGAGAAAGCAAAATATTCTTGCATTTCCAAAAAACACAGAACCAACAAGAACTCCACAGCAACTTTTTCCTAAACTAAGTGAACAGTGTTGAGCATTTTTCACATGTTAGATAATGAATCTTGAAATAAAGGATAATTCACAGACTAGGTTTCTGAGCAACCAGTGGGAGGATGGTTGGCTGTTTATGTTGTTTATGTTAAAATTCTTTGTATGGGTTAAATACATCTCCCTCAGTCCAGTTTCTCCCTGGAGGGAAGCTGAGAGCAGAATATTCTGTAAATTCTTCTGGGACTGTATTTTCAGCATTGGCAATGCTCTGTTTAGGGACAGAAGTTGCAAAAGGGTCGCAAAATTTAGCAAGATGTTAAATCTGCAGTTACACACTTTTTTTCAACTCTCTTTTTAACCCAACATGCAAGACAATGCATGTCAGGAATTATTCTAGCTTGGAAGGGCTTAGGTTGAAACTTGTCTTTTTATGCCGAGAATCCCACTGGTAAACATGGAAGACCCCTGGACCTTCCCAGCGTGGGAGGAGTGCAGTCAACTTCACATTTCCTGGGGTGCTTGAAGAGGAAAAAACAGAGATGAACTGTTTTGAGGGAGGCTAGCAGCTGGACATGAGTGTGGGTGGCTGTGGAAGGAGCTGACCCTGTTCTGGCATGGTTGGTACTGAGCTGGGGCTGAAGAGCACCGGGGAGCTGGGCTCTACCTTGCTGGGTGGTTGCGGGTATTTGCACCCGGAGGACACGTTGCTCAGACTGCTTTCCCACACTGGTATCTGCTGGCCCAGAGTGGTTGGTGTCAGTGCAACCAGCCCCTTTCCTCTCCAGCATCCAGGTTGCTTGACTCTGGGGTTGGCCTCTAACCACACCATCTCCCAACTTGCCTGGTGTCTCCTGCGGGGGGGGGATTATTCATCCAAGCCTCAAGGAGCAGAGCATCCACCCAGCTCTACCACAGCTCAGCATAACCTGGCCCTATTCAATCTATGTGTATAGCCAGAGCCGACATGTCTCACCCAAAAATACACAGAAAATAGTGTGAGCTGGAGAGAGCGCTGTGCTCTAAAGTGGTGTTAAATAAATGCCCAAAGTGGTGCTTGCATGACTGCCCCCTTCGAGCTCAGTTCAAATTGGTTGTGCGCTGACAGCGACAGGTCAGTAGTTTCCATTGAGATTTCATTGTTGATCAGTGAATGTACAGACTAGCCACAGGGTAATTTCTTCTTATTTAATCAAATGGAAACTTTCAATCCATTCTTGCATTCACAGAACAGCCATTGCAGTTTATTTAAGTAGGTTAAGTATAAATCAGCACCAAAAAACACCCCAGCAGCATAACGATGCCCTCCCCTTCCTTTGCAATATTATCTTTATTTTCCTTGGTCTTGTGACTTCTCAGAATGTGTTCCTTTAGTGCCCATTGGCATTTGTTTGCGAGTGCACGGAGCCCCCTGATTTAAAGGCTTTGACTTAGTGCTGGGGCTTCAAGGGCAGCAGTGCAGGAGTTGCAGCTCCAGCACAGGGAGAGAGAGGTGGCACTGTCCTTTCCATGTCAAAATCAGCAGCAAAGCTCTCCATGGACTTTAAATGGGGCACAATAGGACAGTTTTATTTTTTCACTAGATGTAGGCAGCACGTTCTGGCCTCCAGGTGACTAGCAATAGACAAAAGGAAGATGTAGGTGTTATACAGTTGGAATCACTTGAGCATGGTGTGATGGAAAGAGGGTGGGGGTGGCTTTTCCAAAGGCACTGGGGAGCTCCCCATGTGGGTCATGGCCACGGTGTGCACCTCATAGGAGCACAGGTCAGGGACACTGTAACCGCCTGAGGATTTTACCAGTAAAATTGACTGACTGGCTCTGTGGATGGTAGAGGGATGCAGGTCAACCAGGGCCAGGCAGATCTGCACTGGGTGTGGCTGATGGTCTGGAAAAATTCCTCTTCAGCCAGCGAGGCTGGGGTTGGGGATCTGGTGTCGTTTCTCATTTTCATATTCCCTCTTACAACTCAACATGGAAAATCAAGAGGTGGAAGTGAGGGAGCTGGAGGGATGTCATTTGCGTGAGGAGGTCTGGAGAAGGTTTCTGTCACCACCTGACATGACTTGGCTCCTCGGGTTCTGTGAAACAGAAGAGATAGGAGTAAACTCTTCCAGCTAGTGAACGCTGAGCCATTGCAGAATTAAAAGAAAGTCAAAGAGCTCTGAGGAAAATGTGATTGTTTGATAAACAAGAACATTTTATGGTAATCTCTGTATTTACAAACATGAGGACGGGTCAAATGTCTGCTCCTTGGAAATGTCTTTCTTTTCCTAACAGAAATTTCCTTTAAAGCCTAGCAGTTAGAAAATGCTTGTGCTAAAAATAACTTGTAAAAGGGCTATATCCGTGCATGCTCTTTATCTCACAAAAGTCAGTATTTTGCAAGTATGGCTGTTTTTTAGACCACTCTATTTTTGCAAGGTAATGTAGACTCCTATATCATTAAATCAGAGAAACTGTAAGTCTCAGACAACACTTAACTTTAGGCACATTCAGGAACGATTGCTAATGTAATGTCTGATGCTGTAAACTCAAAGACATCAAAACAGGAGAGGATGTCAAAGATGTCTACCTGCGTAACTTAGGTGACAATATGCACAAGTCCTTGTACACAACTGGATATATGCCGACTATTCATGATGTTTTCCTTGAATACACAATTCTAGCTATCAAAATGTCACTTATGAATGTAGGAAAAATTTATAAAGCCATCGAACATATTGTTGAAATGTATTGACAGAACTGAATGTTACATCTTTAATCTGTGATTATTTTGTTGTACTTTGCTGATCAAACTATAACTAAGAAGGCAGAATTTAAAAATCAATCCTGATTGCTAGGAAAAGATATTTACATTTCAGACATCCTGCCTATGAAATTGTGCATGCTGCTTGGTGTTTTTCATAATTTTAGAAAAAGACAGATAGATGAAAGCACGATCAAAAGGCCGAGAGGTATTCCTCTGGTTACCGCGGTCCACATCCCATAGTCTCATTTCACTCAAAATTCTCATTGTCTTCAGTTCTGTGGTGGAAATTTCATGGAATTATGGGGAATTCTGCCTATCAGGACTGTGTAAAAGCCAAGCCACATCTGTAGTGCTTGCCTGTTTTATTTGCATTGTGTATTTTGGAAAGTTAATGTTACTGATCGAAAAGATCTTTACAAAAGTTACCTCTGTAACCAGGTGCTGTGGAGTCCGGCTCTGAATCTGCAGCGCACAATAGCCCGTGACTATTAGAACTTAATATCCTCAAAGACTTGACTGTTTGTGTAACACATTGGAAAAAGTCCATTAATACAGAAAAGCACTGAGCAAGACTAGACATAATGATCTTCTCAAATTTGACACAACACTTTTTATCTAGGAAAAAGCTATTTTGGATTACCCTGCCCTTTCACAATATTTTCTTCATCCAACTGCTTAGATATTTATTGTTAGTTCTGCTATTTTGTAATGAGGATCCTGTGTATACTTTTAGTAGTTTTGCTATTAATTATATGTTGAAACAACTAATCATGTCATTAAACAAATTATGTTATTGAAATAACTATATCACAGCTTGATATATGTTAAATAAGTTGATGCATTAAAATATCTAATGTATGAAGAAGTTTAGAAGTTAAATGTCTTGCTGGAGAGATCCACGCAATAAGATGAATGGGACAAGTAAGATAAATTATAATTCCAACATCGCAACTTGCAAGCTTTGATGCAGCTGATGACTTGAGAATATTACCACTCATTTTAACGTTGTGTGTAGGCAAAAGTAATTATTGTTCCAAACATAGAGACCTCAGGAAAATATAACTCGTTTGAAAAGTGACCTCCTGTATGAGAAGATAGATGATCTGTGTTTCCTCCCAGTGTTTTTCCATTGCAACACTGCCGTCACCTTCAGACATGGGTAGTGTACTCCCTGTTTTGGTAATGTCAGAAGGAAGAAGGGACTGATAAAGAGGAGAATTTTTGTGTTAGTTTGTGAGTCCATGGTAAGAAGAACATTTTAAGGTGCTTTGTAATTCAGCAGGTATCTGTGTAGCCGTGTGTGTAACTAACTCAGCTATAACTCAGCTGGGAGGAAAAGATGAACTCAGCCCAGTTAAGCTTGGATTTAGGGAACTGAAGTCAATCTATGGTTGCTAGAGCAATGCCTCTGTCCATGCCCTGCCTCAGTCATTCGTGGGCACTTTTGGGATGTCAGCACACACGAATGACTACGTATGTGACAGAGCATGAGGCATTGGGTGGAATGGACTCTTCTTCCACAGAGGTGCACACAAGTGCTTTGCTTTGGGTCGTCTTATAAAAATTGGTGTTCAACCACCTAGGCTAGGGAAGAAAATCTCAACCTGTGGTGGGATGGAGCCCTCTAACAGTTTTGTAACAGACTGCATGATCTGCTTTGTCAGAAAGATTGGGCTTGTCTGCCTGAGGTCACCTCATCCAGCTTCCTCATACTTCAAGCAACCTTACCATACAGTCTCTCTCCTCATCTCGTCAGACTTCATCCTGGCACCAACATGCACTAACAGCTATTTGCTCAAGCACCATCAAGGGCATAACGAGGCATTTCCCAATGCTAGCAAGCTGAAAATCTCCACCTAGGGAGCTCCATCTTTTTTGCACTGTTCAGAAAAAAGGAGAATGTCCACAAGAAGACTTCTGCCGTGCCAAGTGACTAATGCACACTGAAGGTATCACACTGGATTGCCAGCCTCGAAAGACTCATCAGTTGGCAACAGCTGCTTGTTGCTACCTTGATTAATTTGTAGCAACACTTTATTGCCCGTTTTTTCTGATCCAACTGGAGGCACTGGAAAGATATACCTCACTGGATTTGGAGAGAGCAGGGAGACATATTAC
This sequence comes from Cariama cristata, assembly GCF_000690535.1. Lineage (NCBI taxonomy): Eukaryota > Metazoa > Chordata > Aves > Cariamiformes > Cariamidae > Cariama > Cariama cristata. Next base: position 11,764 of record NW_009615731.1, on the reverse strand, counting down.
ATGTCAAAGGGCACTGAGAACCTCCTTGCATTTACATGTGTAGGAAATCAGTGCTCATTTGCCTGGTGTTAATAGTGAGCAGGTAATGCACCTTCACATGCTATGTTCTTCTCCACACCAGCTATTAAATCACCATTGAAAATGATAACCAATAAAATACTAACAAGCTGCTTCTCATAGTTGGTGTGATGCTGATTTCAGGAAGATTACAAGGTAAGGATGAGGTTGACAGCAACAAGATCCAGTTGTCATTCTTTTCAGGTACATTTGGGTGCTGTGGTACTTCCAACTTTGCCTGTACTGTAAATTATTTGAAGCAAGATTAGTTTCTAAGGGTGAGAGGATAATTAATTTCCCATCCTCATTTATTCTTTGGCATCTCTTCCTACAGGTATGCTGACTTTGATGGAGAAGTGATTTTGAGCTGTAGACATCCATATTGTAAAAAACAGATTCAGAGTGCCACATCTCAGTTTGCTAATTCCTCTGCACAGTGATCAGAGGTGAACACCTTCTGTTCAACACCAGCCTAAGGTGCTGAAAAGAAGCGATGATGTGGAGGTCAGATGTATTATATTTTGTCCCCAGCCTTGAGCTAACCATCACTTTCCTAACAGCATTTAAAACTTAGCCATAAATTGCTTGGGATATGTACAGCAGAGAAATATAGCAAAGAGGGCAAGAGAGAAACATACCATTCTTCATCCTACTCGTAATCCTACGCAGCATTCTCCACTTCCATGTTGCCTAATATAGTAGGGAGAGCTCAGCAATTCATGGCTGCTCCTGCCTGCTTCCCACAGCACTTCAGGCTCCTTAGCTATTGCATCCCAAAAGCATGACATTGAGAAGATATACCTCCTGCTGGCTTTCAGTTCTCTCTAGTGTGGCCAAACATTTTAAATGGGATTGGCTAATTGGTAATGGGAAGCACTATGGATTTATGTTAAACACCACAATAGCTAGTTGATAACATTCAAGCAGTATTATAGTGTACACTGGCAAATGTTTCCTTTATACGGCCAAGGAGATCTGAATGACAGAAGACCTCTCCTTTGAAGACAGAGCATGCTAGATGCTTTATTCGATTAAATTTTCTGAGTAGACTGAGAAGCCATGGTTTCCTTATTGCCCTGTGTGAAGAGATGAGAAATGACTGAAGAACTCATTAGTTTGACTGGCAAAAGCACAGAATCAGGAAGAACGTACTTACCAGCACCTGCTTTTTCCATAAACTCCTTGCCGTTGTGCTTTCCACACATTCAGGTGGATATGGAGATGGCTGCTGTTCCTGTGAGGTTCTCCCCGTGGGTGATAGCGATCTGTTTTGCTGCTGTTCACAGAGGTTACAGGCACATGTCTTTGGGTTTTTTCCAATGCCACAGCTTAACACGTGTTTGATGGTATTCAGTGACTTAAGAAAAGGGATCTCTTCACAAAACACATTGCCAAATCTGCGTGGTTGAGCAATCTCAAAATCCGGAGCTATGGATTCTGACCTGCCTGGGCTGTGGGTTATTGTTTACAAGTGTCCCTGAGCTGTAGGCAAGGAAACACAGAACTGGAGTCCGTAGCTGTGTTTGCCTCTTGACAAGGAAAAATAAGCAACTTTACAAACTGATCCAGAATAAGTACATGTAACAAAAAAAAAAAAAAACAAATCAGAAGAAGACTCACTAGCAAACAGTGATCTTATCTGTGAAATGAAGCAGTAGTCCCAGAAGTGGCCGTATTCATCAGGACACAGAGTTAACTTGGTGAACCTCCAAGAGTTTATGTACAAACACATACAGTAATGTACTCCCAAAATGTTAACAAAGAGTTCGCTCACACTTTTCACCTCAGCCACAGCACATCTCCCAGGGGAAAGGGCAGGGAGCATGGCGGTGTGCCAGAGGGGCTGGGGAGGCACCGGGAGCCGCAGGAGGGTGCGGGGGCAGCTCCCCAGAGAAGGGTGCTGGCCTGGCATTCCCTACCAGCCTCCGAAAAAGGAGTTGATAAATGAAAAGAGGCCGAGATGGGGAGAAGCAAGTGAAGAGTCACTGCAAGGGCTAAGGCTGTTTTGACCACAGGCAGCATCTTCATTATCATGGTCCTTTCCAGCAGCTCCTTGCAGGGGTGCAGAGCCAACATGACCCACGCCGGGCAGGGTGGAGGGGAACGGTGGGACATGACCCAGACACAAGACACAAGGGAGCTCTGTATGATTTGCTCTAGGATGAGGCATGACCTGGGCCAAGAGGGCTCGGTGACACACGGGAATGGAGCAAGCCCAGGAAAGAGACCTTCAGAGCAGCAAGTTGGCCACAGGGTTTGATGCATTTAGAGATTTGTTTGCTATAGTTTTGGGCTTTGCAAGAGTGCATAAACCAGTTCGTATTTCAGAGGCTTGGGTGTTTATCTCTGAGATGGAAGATAAACTCCTTCACTATCCTGACTGCCCCTCTGGTCTTTCCTTGGAGGCACGTCATGGTACAAAGTTCTGGTGAGTGGCAAAGGTGACTTGTACTGTCTGAGGTTTCTAGCTTGCCTTGTGATTCCTTGCAATGTGCAGTCAAGACTTCTCCTCAAACAGCATGAAAGATCTGGCATTCGGTTATGGGATCCAGAAGGATACACCACTTCCCAAACTGAGTATCTTCTGTTGACTGAGACACGGGAAAGGAGGAGCTGTCTGCTTCCTATGGCTCCACCATGGTCCTGGAGAGCCAGGGGAGAAAACTCCCTTCTTCCTATTCCACCACAGTCTGGTGCAGGAGTAGGCCTGATTTTGGCTAATATTGATAAAGCGGTGGCTGAATCGTAAAGATGATCTCAAAGACCTTGATTGCTCCTTCTGAAATGTATAGAATTATTGATCATGTTATTATAAAACTCTTACGTACAGCGGCATCCCCAGGCACTGCAGTGTCGCAACAGGCACTGTACAAAGAAGCGGTTAGGCATTGCCTGACCCAGGAGATCCTGCTTTAAGTAGACCTGCAGAGGTAGAAAGAAAAATAGAAGCACACAGGTGAAGGGATTTCTTTTCCCCTGGCTTGCAGTGACCTACTAACAGAGTCTCATTTTTTAAATAATAACTGTCATGCAGGACGATGCTTCTGCCATGCTTTTTCAAGCAACAAAGCACAATAAATTAAGCTTGACATTAGTATGTGCATGCAAAGCCTCAGTTAAACTCCAAAACACATTTTGTTTACAAAAACTTTTACATACAACATTTTCTTGGGTTTTGTTTTCCCTGTTAAAAATCAGGCACACTCAAAATACTTTTTTCTCATTAATGGAAAACTGTCTAGTCCCAACCCTGGCTGAGGATCAGCGAGCAAACCTCTCTAAGCTGCCATGCCCTGTGAATAGAGGTCACAGTGCTGGCCAGTGAGTTGAACTGCTTTGCAGAGGTTTGTGCTAGCAGAAAGGTCTTGCATCAGTCCCAAAGATGCTCAGACCTGGTAGATGACACAGGTCGTTGCAGTTGATGGGGAAGCAGCTGGGAGATACTTCTTTTCATGTGCATCTCACACTCACAGAAATCAGTACTCAAAGTGTACAGCTTCAATGCCTCCCGGACGGTTAGGAGTTCTCCCTAAAACTTAGGATAGCTGGTACAGCGCAGCTCACCATGGTCCTTGCTGCCCCTTTATGCTGTTGTGAGGGCCTGGGGCATGGGTCAGAGGGAGGCATGGACAGGAGGGAGATGTACTGCAACAACCTGCATGTACCAGCATAGCGGGAGCACATGCAAGCACCTGTGTTAGCCCATGGGAGCTCAGAGCAGGGGCACAAAATACAGCCTTAGTCCCAACACTACTATGCATATTTGGGCATCAGTGAGTTTTTCTATCCCACTGTCGATTTTCTATTTATCTTTACAACATTACAGTTCTGGCCAGGCCATTGCTACCACTGTCATTTTTCCACCAGCAGCATGTCGCAGATTACTTCTTACTACTATGCTGAGCCAAAGAAATTCACAGCTGATACAAGAAATTGCATGAATAAAAAAGCAAACTAGAAAGACAGCAGAAATTGCAGTGCAATATGTTAGAAGACTCACACCAGAGGATGAGCTATTTTATGTTCATTGGGTTTATCCCAGCAACAGTTTCCCTTTGTTTGGAGCTCCTACAGAGAGTACTTTCCACTGTACACGCTGCACACATAGTGGACGGGTACAATTTCAGCCTCGTTGCAAAGTCTGGGGAGGATCCCTGTTGGTCTTGGTGGGCCTCAGCTTCTTTGCTCTTTTTGGGGTTGCTATGGTTAGACAATGCAATGGGTAACTACAAATGCTTTTCATTTTAGTGCATCCTCTGGAGATTTTTGTACCGTGAACACTTAAAGCACAGCACCGCTGAGACGGAGTCATCTCCTGAATTGAAAGCAGCTGCTGAGCTGCCTGAGCTGATGCACATTGCAGTGTGGTGTGGGTAGGGTGTACCCAGGTGAACTCACAAAATAGGCCAGGGAAGCTTTAAACTTGACATTAGACAGACAGAATTTGGCTTAATAAACTTCCCAGAACTGTCTTGCTTTTGCAGAAGGACGCAGCAGCAAGTCAGCGATGTGAGGATGTGAACTGGGTAACTAAGAGGGGTCTGTTTCAAAGGAGCCCATTTACAAAATGGTGGCTGGTGCCCAGAAAGCACGATGCTGGACACAGCCTACGGCCTGATGTTAGCTGGCCCCAGGCACAGATCAGTATTTCTGTTTTTCTGTGGAAATCACATTCTAAATATCAAAAGGAATGTGAGGACAAGAAAAAGACAAGTTACTTTACTCCACTCAAGGCTGGATTTTTGTAATGAAATGAGCAGGGTGTTGTAAAGCAGAAATGATCTGATGATGCACGGCAATGATTCATCTGCTCAGCAGAGATTACAAACAAAAGAGACCTCTGGCTTTGCTGCTGTTGCCGACCAGTGCCAGGATAAACGGTGATGAACGTTTCTATTGACACAAGGAAAGAAACACTTGTGGAAAGAGAAGGATTTGCAGAGCAGGCTTCTTGCCTCCCCTCTGCTGAATGTTCCTGCCAGCAGCTCTGAGTGCAAAGAAGCCCCGTCGGCTTTACCTCCGTCCTGTGCCACTGCTGTGCCATGGCAAGTGATGGGGACAGACACAGGCGGTTCAGACCTGAAATCAAGCTCAGACGCTAAAGCCGGGTATTGTCTGCTGAGGGCTCCCTTGCGGTCTGTAACACCTCGAGCCCTGCCTCCCTGGTGCTGATGTTGTCCCTTTCATGGGTGATGTTTATTGCCTATCAGGAGCTAGAGGAATACCACCTCTGAAGTAGCCACGTTTAAGTCCTAAAAAAAATCTTCTCCTCCTTCCCTGCTATGAGGATGGTTAAGGAAAACTAGTGAGCCTCTTCCCACAGCACGGGTGCCCAGCACTTCGTGAAGGAGGCCATCAATGACAAAGGAAGATCCCACTCACTCTAGTTGGGTTGTAGCGTCCCCAGCGTAGAGACCAGGGGCACTCTCAGGGCATGTGACCCTGGGAGCTCTGCAGAAATCAAAAGCTCTGGTGGGAATGGTACTTCTGGTGCTTGGAGGAGAGACAGCACTGCCCTAAAGGAGTGCCTGCGGTGTGACACTGGTCCTTGAGTGGTGACGCTGCTTGGCGTAACATGGTGTTTTATGAAGCTTTGCTTTATTCAGACGTGTTGCTTAGATTTCCCTTCAAAACATGGACGCAAGGACAGATGCGACACCAAAGACTCAAATTATGAGGAATAAATATTATAAAGCTTTAAAAATTTCCTTTGGCAAAGAGTGCACCTGCTAATTTTAAAATATCCGAGGGATAAGAGACTCTTCTGCTCATATTTTTAGGTAGACCCACAAGTTGATTGCTGAACAGCTTTTTTCTTTTTAAGCGGCTACAGACCCATAAATATTTCTGCCAAGGCTTGTCATCTCCACAGCAGTCCCAGCCCCTGTTCAACCGTACCAGCAGTAGTTCCACGAAGGTTTGTGAGGGCAGCATTTACGCCTTCCAGCCAAGCTCCAGCAAGGAGCTACGTCATAGTGTTTGCTCTTTCCACTCAGATTTACAGCTTGGTGCTCCTTTCTGCCACGGCAGAGCAGCCCTCTTGTTGGGGCGGTCACCCACCGTCCATCTGGTGCTGGAGCTGGGGCAGCTCGTGGGACGGCTCGTCGGGCTGAGATGGGTGCCGTGGTGAGACATCCCACCCCAATCCTGACCCCCCTCTTAATGTCTTCATAACCTGAAACCAAATGGTAGCTGGGCTCTGAGTGATGTTTGGCTGTGTTTAGCTATTCCGTAATAGACGTTTCAAAAAGAGGTGCCTGTTTTTAATGCAGAGCTGAAGATGGTTCGAGGGTCACATGGGGGCACTTGGTTGGCACGCTCCCCCCTCCCTCGCTCAGCTCCTCGGGACGCACACGGCTCTGCGCTGTGGGTGATTTTTCCACTGCATTTACTGGAATAGTCCCATCCTCCACCGGTGCCTAAGTGCTCTGTTAACAAACTCAAGTAACAGCAATAAATCTTTCTTGGGCTCTGCACCAGCACTGCCAGAGCTGCCAACTCACCTGTCTTGGGATGATGTGGAATTAATGATGCACTCAGAGTGCTGGAAACCAAGACCTGCTATGTGCAATACCTCTTTTCCTTGACATACTTGTGTGCAGAGCTTATGCTCAACCACCTTGGCTGTTCCTAGAAATCCTCCTCATGTGGTGCAGAAGCAGTTAAATCCTAAACGCCAGCACCCACCTCAGGTCTGCGTTATCAGTGCTGCTTGCACGCAAAACTCCTTTAATTGTTGGTAATCAGCGCTTATTCAATATTACTCAACTCTGAGGCCGCTGAGGGAACTGGAGAGCAAAAGTGCAGCGTAACAGAACGTACTGTGTTTATTAAGGGCCAGAGCCTTCCCACCCCAGCTGAGGGGGCAGGGGGGTCCCCCATCGCCCGCAGCGAGGCCTCTCCTCTGGCGGGGTGTTAGGATGGGGTCTGTGGTTTGATCCTGCCCCAACATGCCAGTCCCGTGGTGCGAACGCAGAGCAGGAGGCAGTGGTTGCCCTGAAAACCGGCGGTTGGCAGGG
>NW_009615731.1:4341-4657 GCF_000690535.1 Cariama cristata | reverse complement strand
AGGGTCTGGGTGGGGAAAGATTTGATGTGGAAAAGCCCAGGGTACACCCTGCAATGAGCAGAACAGCAGCACACACGTTCTCTCTGCTCCAGGTGGAGCTTTTTTCAGCAGGGGACTAACTGATCAAGACTGGAAAAATATATTGAGGAGAAAGAAAAGGGTGTGGATGGCCACACAAGAACTAGTCAAATTTTTTCCAGTGGAAGACTATTTTTTTAGTCAAACAATGCCGTTCATGTCAAAACTGAAACTTTCCATGGAAACATGGATATGTCAAAAGTATTTTATTTTGGAAAAGGAAAACCTCCAGAAGCCT
>NW_009615731.1:0-4304 GCF_000690535.1 Cariama cristata | reverse complement strand
TTTTATTATCATTTTTATTATTTTAAAATTTCAACAGTCTGTTTTAAAAATGCAATGTTTTTCTTTTACTTCAGGATAATATTTTTCAAAATATTTGGGTTTTCTCTTATTGGAAATGCAAAAGTCCACATGAAATATTCTTATGGACAGGAAATGGTGGGTTTTCACCAATATCGTTTGCTTTGTGAAAATTTCACAGTGCTCTGTTCCAATTAGAAAAAGAAATAAATTCCCCAAAAGAGATATTCTGGTTCCCACACTGCTCTAGGACCAGTATCAAAACACAGAGACCGGAGGAAGGAGGAAATCACGAAATGCAGTAAAGGCATCAGCATGAATCACGTCCTTAGCACATCTGAAGTGCCTGCTTAACCCCTGGACACCAGGCAGCTCTGGGTACCTTCTCCTGACACTGCTTTTTCCTTCTGAGATCATGGAAAGGGAAAAGATGGAGGACTGAGTAAATGAGCTCCAGGTCTGAAGACATTTGCTATTATGAACTCCATTGCAAATCAGGGGGTTGTCTGGGTGTAATACCCTTTCCCTGTTCTTAATCTACCTTCTGTTCCAAAATGGGAATCATAAAAGAAATTACACTTGTGCTTAAATTTAACCTATTATCCTGAATGCACCTAAGTGTGCTTTAAGCTTACCACCTGCTTTGCACAGTGAACAAACCACTTCTGAAAATTTCTGTAGCTTTGTGCCTTTGATTTCCCTTCCCATCCAGCTCCTGTGGGTGAGTGCTTTTCTCCTTGAATAATTACACCAGCTCCTCCCATAGTCACATACTTTCTCACTCTGCTTCTTTTCCCTTCTCTGTTTCTTCAGCTACTTTTCCTTTAGTTGCTATCCAGGCTTTCCCTGCTAGTTGCAATTCACCTGCTTCCTCTCATGTCCTATATTCACTGCCACAAGCATTGGTTTTCTTTTTTTCCTAAATCCTGGACCCGGTGAATCCCAAGTTATTCACACAGTTACAATGAACATAAAACACGAACATCCGACACTTGAGGTCCTGCGCTCTGGACCGGGCACTAGAGCAAACCCAAGGCTTTTGAACACATCCATCACTGTGCAAGATGAGGGATGTACAGCCACCCGGTTCCCCAGAGCCCAGCAGTGTATTTGCTTAAAAAGGCACAAACTCAAAATGGAAGAAAGCGCAACAGAGACATACAAAGAAAGAAAAACAGTTGCTTCCTGTGCAGATTAGCTTCATCCAAGCTTAGACTTCAAAAAGATTTTGTAACTTTTAAACAAAGCAGTTCCTCTAATCACATGTCTATGATAAAGTGATGGTAACACTTAATCCACTTTATGCTTTGTTTCATTTAGACACTAACTGTAGGCTGTTTTTGTTATACTTCACGGACTGTACTACTGAAGACATTTACTGTTACAAGGAAAATACACTGCAAAACTATGCACAGCTTATAGCTTTATTATGTAAGGCATGACCTGTGGGAATATGATTTTTCTGTAACTTAGAGATAACCTTCCACTGCAAGAAATTGGTACTGTATAGTCTATAAGGGAATACGTGTTTCTAGCGTACAAAGCTTAACAGCCAGATGTGGAGATGCTTCTCGTTCAAAGAGGAGGAATGAATTGTACTGTTAAAGCAGAACAGGAGTGGGAGGCATCGCTGGCTGCAGAAGATGAGCACTTTTAGATTTCCACGCACACAACATTTAATTCAAGGACTAGGGAGAACTGCAGAGCTCTAGTTAAACCAGGCTGACAGCTCAGATGCAGGAACCACGGGTGGTTGTGCCACCAGAAAGAGGGACCTGCCTTCTCCTCCAAGAGCACACGGGACCACCAAGTGCGGTCTCCTGCTTCCCAGGCAACCCTGTTGGGCACAATCCTTCTATGCAGGGATCCTGCTGCATGTTGACACCAGGCACATTTCTTGTCCCACTCCTTCTGCTGGGAGGATATGCCACAGCCTTGCTCTTCTGTGTCATATAACCCAAAGTCTATCTTTTACATTAATGATGTTTGTAACTAGCTTAGATTTGCACCTTATGCCACCTTCCCTTATACAGCTGTTTTTCTTCCTCTGCTGTTTAATCTTTCCCAATGTATTTCTAGAAACATTTTGTGTTCCTTTTCCCTACTAAGCAGGCTCCGGTCCCTCCTGTAGGATGGTGTCCATTGGTCTGATCATTGTCCGCATCTGCTCCCGTTTCAATTAATCCTCCTTGACAGGGGATGACCAGGAATGTCTGCAGTATTTCAGATGAAATCTCACAGTGTCTTGAAGACCAACATTCATAATTTGCTGTCTGCAGTGAAAGTTGTTTCCTCTGATACACACTAGGCACATATCTGCTTTTTTCATGGCTGTGTCACAGCAGTGGTTCATGTTTGTCCAACACCACACTAGCACAGTAGACTTCTCCCCCAGCTGTTCCCATCTGTTGTTTCAGATAAGCAGAAATTATTTTTGATCCCCAAGTGATCGTGCCTTTCATATTATTAACTTTCAACCCATTTCTATTACTTATTTCTCAAGGTCACCTTTTATTCCTTTGTGATATTCTGGTTCTGCATTGTGTTGACCATTATAGAATACTTGTGTCTCTAGCAAATGTCATTGGAAAAATTGCATTTTTTGCTGAAGTCCCAAAGGAAAATATTTAATTAGATGAAACCAAGACTGATCTTTGACAAATTCTAACAATGTACTTCAGCCCAGTAGTTTCCTTTTCAACATGGTCTCGTTCTGCCTTTTCTTTGTGAAACACTGGTATGATTTTTAATCCCACTTCTGTTCTCTACCTTCCTCAGTTATATTAACCATTTCCCCTTTGACAGTGTATCAAAATATCAGCTGACACTCAGTGGGATTAGATCTGTTGTATTTATTTTTCAGGGGAAATTCATTCTTCTGTCAGTCTGGGATAATTAAACTTTGTAAACCCATGTGCCTTTTATCCCATTCAGCAATTATTTTCATGTCTTTAATTATTCTTTCTTTTCAGTCAATACTTGTTCTTTAAAGCCATACCTATTCTTGAAGTCAGAGTACTGGTCCTGGCCCAGAACATTATTTTTTCCTTCCTAAAACAGAGGCATCATATTTACTATTTGCTACTCATAATTACATCATCTTTAACTTGCTACCAAAACTGTGGCTACCAAAACTGTGATTGCATGTAACTAATTCTTCTAGAATTTAGGAGATGGAAGCCCATTATTAAAGTACTTGAAGTTTTGTTTACACCTCAAATATAATAATTTCCTTTAGTTGCCTTGCTCTTTTCCATGCTTTATTTCATTTTTCTTATTGTAAACTAAGATAAAGTCTGAATTTAATCTTTCAGCTATTTAGTCCTTACTCTGTTGTGGCTCCACTTCTTCTTTCCCTGTTGTTTTTTTCTTTATTTTACTGCTGAAAAAATGTTTTGTTTTTAATTCCCATTGCAGCATCCAAATCTATTCTGATTTTTGGCTTATTTTTACTTTATCTCTGCACATCCTGATGTGCAAAACATAGTTTCATTTACTCATTAGAATTTGTTTGTATTCTTTAAGGACCATAGCTTTATATGCTCGTAAGAATTTGTTTGTATTCTTTAAGGACTATTCCTAACGTCTGCTTTGAGAGGATACTCAGGCAATTAAGTCTGGAGTGCTTCTCTGTAAGTTTGTCTCTCCCTACAAGTCGTTTTTGCATCTTCGACTTAAAGTAGTACCAAGATTACTCCTCGTGCAGTTCTCTGAGTTTTTCAGTTCAGCCAGCTTCACCATTTTTCTTTATTTTACCAAAGTTCAGGTTTTAGGACTTGCAATTTTTGTTTATAGACCTATCTTTGGCAGTCTTTCCAGAAAATAGAAACTTTTAATATTATTGCTAAAGTTGCATTTTATAATCAGGCATTCTATAATTTCCTCTTACTCACTGAAGTCAAGTCTAAAATAGTATTGCTTTTGTTTGTTCAGTAACTTTTTGAAAGCATCTCTGGCTAGTACATCTAGGAACATCTAAGCTCCAGTAGAGTTGTTTTCTTCAAACTGAACTTGGAAAGTTAGACTATGTTCACATAATTGCATCTGTTTGAGTCACTACAGCCTAAACATTTAGATTCTGCTTTAGTTTGATGACTAAGACATACACTGATAGTCTGCTACCAGTTCTCAGTGCAATTTCTTGAGATCGTATCTTTTTTATCCTACTCTTTTTTTGGTGGAGACAATTGCTCTTCTATTCTTCAGTGTGCAACCACATCCTCTGTACTGCTTTATTTCCTCTTTGTACTCCTGCACAAACTTTTACTGTTTCTTCCTCACTGTTT
>NW_009615730.1:79664-102197 GCF_000690535.1 Cariama cristata | reverse complement strand
TTAACCAAAGTATCCATTTTGATTTCTACTGTGGTCTAGCTGTCACTGAAAAAGTATTTTGGCTTGATTGCCTTCCACTTCCTTCTTAGAATACAGAGACGAGAATGACCAGCATCCACAGTCCTTCTGACCATGGCACGTCTGACTACTAGAATAAAAACAGATGCTAAATACTGTAAAATTCAAATTTCTTCTGACCCAAGTTTTCTGGTAGCAAAGATAGCACCTCCTCATGTCTCATACCCTGCACAAAAGATGAACTTGGGTTTAAAGCGTTATGCAGAAAATCTTGGACAATTTCACTCTTTAAGAATGAAAAAAGCAAGTTGTAGCGTTATATGCTTATTCTATCTATCCATGTTTAAGTGTTTCAGGGTCCAGGAGATGTCTTAACAGCTATAAATACTTAATAACTTAGTTTCCTTCTTAAAGCATTACTTTTTTACCTAAAAGAATATACTGATGATAATCAGCACAGCTAATACCCTGAGCTATAAGAATGATCAGAACTAAATAAGAACCAAAAAACTGCACTATCTATCCTGAAAATAATGAAGTCCTAAAGTCTCACATTACACTTGTTTATGTGGGTATCTTAACATGACATCACTCAAATACATTCACCTAATGGATTCAGATTTCGCTTTGAATGATCACTTGCATACTAACAGAAATATTATCAAACAAACAAACAAAAGCGATTGTGAATTGCCTACAGATGTTAGGCTGCAGCAACATGAAGTACATTCAAAATCTTTAAGAATTCAAACTGCGTAATTTTCCAGTGCTTACACAAGGATGCTGAGAGTCTCACCACTCCTTTGCCCAAGATGAATGCTGATACTCTTCAGAAAATGAATATTAATGAATATTAACATAGGAACCACAGGTTTAAAAGGTACTAAAGTTACTTTACAGTTCGTAGAACATCCTAGACATATTCCTTCTTTTTCATAAAATTGAGAATTATATCTTGCTATGTTGAAAAACATATACTGGAAGATAAAAAAAAAGATTAAAGGGATCATTTTTTTCATATTCACGTAAGAATAGTCACATATTCACCATACTGCTCACTGTCTTTCCAATTTTGTCACAGTCATACTCACAAATTTTCTAGCTAGTATCCTGAATTGATTAACTATGTGCTATCAATGAGAAAAGCCTCTGGGAATGAAAAGATGAGCTAGAGCAAATATAAAGAGAAAATTCTTTTTCTCTACCTACCTTATTAATGGATTACATTTTTTTCTTCACTTTTTTCTTTTTTCTTAAAGCACCTTTAAATGTAAGCAATACGATTGGAAACTAATAAGCAATTTGAATCCTCTGCAATGCTCAGGTCTTTGACAAATGTGGTGAATTACCAAGTATCACACCGTGAACTGTATTTGATACAACTGTCTTCAACTACTTAATGGGTGATGATAAAGAAGACTGAGCCAAACCCGTTTCAGAGGTGCACAATGAAAGGATGAGGCTGTAGTAAGGGAAATCCCAACTAGATAAGGAAAGAAGTCGTCAAGAGCGGCCACGCGCTCGCACAGCTCCTGAGCAGGTTTTAGAGTCTCCACCCTTGGAGATTTTCAGAACTGAACTGGAGATGGCCCTGAGCAACCCCATTCAACTATGACAACAGCCTAGCTTGGGGCAGGGCGGGGTGCACCAGAGGACCTTCAGAAGTCCCCTCCAGACTACATCATTCTACGACCCCATATCATGCGTTGTGTAAAAAATTTATTTTATCCTTTTACAGCGCTGTCTCCCAGGTAGTCCAACAGGCTCTTACAGTAGAACAGGTCTTACTTTCATACGAGAAACACTTCAAACTTCTTTTGTGCCAAACCGGTTGAAAACAGCATGGTGGAACTAGTTCTAACCACTTGTCTACAAAATACCTCCTTTGCAAATGTCACCATGGTTAGTAACTTTGGGCATATTCCTCTCTATAGGTCTGATGAGGATCCATATCAGTAAACATGTCTTTATGCTCTTGTAGGGACACACTAGCTTTATCAGAATTCCACTCAGCAAGATGGTTGGCAACATTTGAATCAATTTTTCTTATTTAAATTTTAATTATATAGAGTTTTGTAAAAAGGACACTACAAGGAAAAAAAAAAAAAGAGTAGGAAAACACAAAAATTATATAAAAACCTGAAAAATCTTTGACTTTTATCTTCAGGTACTAGTAACCTTCTAGATCAACTCTGGAAATTTCCCTGTCAGAAGTGTGCTTTTTAATTTCATCCTTTTTCCTTCTTACTTGACTGACAAAACTGTGATTGCTTTTGGTACAATAGATTCAGGCAATTATACCCACATTATTGTAAGGGCTATCTGAAAATGAGCATTGTTTTTGTTCTTACTTGTATCTCTTCTTTAAGAATGTTCTCAAAGAGGGAAATTGGCACACGCTTAAATATTCAAGTCCTCAAATTTTAAGGCATTCCCATCATGTGTTATATTTAATTGCAAAGCATGTCAATAATGAGAGATATTGTAGCTGCAAAGATCACAACTTCAGTGTAAATCTTACAGATTAATCTTTGTTAGAAACAATGCCTTCTTGGAATTCATTCTATATAATTTAGTATGCATATGAAGGAATACACAATGCATGCAAAGAAGAAAGACTCTCCCTTGAATTCAGCTCATTTTGCATGGATTATTATGCACCTAGATTCAACACAACTATAATTGAATTTGACTAAATTGAAATGGAGTTGTCCTCAATAGAGTCATACAATCTGAGGAGTCCTTTTCATCTCATGTGCAGGGCCTGGATGCAATGCTTGTGGAGTTTGCTTTTATTAAAAGCTTAATGTACGATTACTAATGTAGGTTTAAACGTGGCCTAATTCTTAATCAAATATATTTCAGCAGCAGGAGGGCCAACATTCAAATAATGATTAATTGAAAACTTAATTAAATACTTCAAAATACACATGAAAGTGTTCTGATAAAGTTTCAGGTCATGCAGTTTGCGTCTGAATCTGAGTAATGAAAATGAAAGACTTGATCCAAAAGCCTTTATAGTCAGTAACTGAAATTACCCCAAAGCTGCTGAAGAACACCTAGCTTTGAATATTTGCAATGAAGTTTGCTGGGGTAGTTTGTCATTATATAGAGTATATAAATAAAGAGTTGGCTTCACCTACCTGTTCCAAACTCCTGAGCTTCTATGTTTCCTGTGCTGTGAAACACCACTTTACTAAACTTTATCCAAAACTGCCAGAAAAATATTTTGCCAGTCTAATTGGAACTGACACTGAAAGATGTAAAGATTGCTGGTTTTAAGTAAATAAAATTTTATGGCTTATGTATTTTATTCTGCATGGTTAGTCACAGCATACTGATGGGGAGCAACTCATGCACTTACTAAAAACTTCCAGATTGTAAAAACGGTCTAATCCATTCACAATGGAAAACATTTGTTTAATTATTCTCAATTTATGCCACCTTTTTCCCCACCCACAGGTGATTCATTTCATGTGACGTAACTTTGGTTTAGCAGTGTTTACAGCTGCTCTGGTGAAGAATCCTGCTGATGGCTCACTGACTCGTTTTAAAATCTGTTATGGAGGGATGCATTAACATTGAGAGTCCTGTATACGATTATGATGAGGTGTAACCTTCACTATATAAAATCCTCAGGACAAGGATTCATTTAAGTCGTAGAAAATAACTCCAGAGGCAGAGGAGGCAAAAAGGGAAGATACAGCAAGAACACTTTACCAAAAGTCTTGTCAGCAAGTAAGACAGATAAATACTCCATACTCCTTTGCAAATGTTAATGTTACCTTAATTGGCAACTGGAGATGCACTTCTCTTTTTCATGGAGATAATCTGGGGTGGGAGGGTGGAGGTGAGGGTGAACCTGTGTGCGTGTATGTGCTCGCACACATCTGCATTTGCACACATGCCCATACATGTACTGGGAAGAGAGGAACTAATCTTGCAGGTCTACAGAGAGACAAAGCAATAGTTATTCCTTGTATTTGCAAGGTTATGATTTTTAATAGCTGAGAAGAATATTTCGGACTGAAAACGAAGAGGGTGGGCTGTGAGTCACTTCTGCCTCCTTAGGGAAATCAAACCGGTAAGAAGCAATTCCCTTACTGGATCTGGAAGGGTGAATGAACCACAGGGCAGTGGCAGAGCTCAGAGACCACGATACAGCTGCATGAGCGGAACACCACCTCTGGGCCAACCACTGGTCTTGTGAAGAGCCGTAAAGAAGTTGTGTTATTATTGGACTCCACAGCTAGCTTACTAGAAGACAGTACATGGACCTCAGGATGGTGCTGTTTTGAGCACTGTAAATGTAATCTTGAATTCTTTACTGCTCGCAGCACAGCTACAGCAGAAAAGAAAAGGAGCATCTTCCTTATGCCTAGATGGGCAAAACCACCAACCACCATCGTTGTGGAAGTCCAAAGATTAAAATGACTGAACAAGTATTAATTAAAGGAGGTCACGCCTCTTGTCTCAGCTGACTTTTTTTTTTTCTTAAATGAAAAAGTAACTAAAATGCATCTTTAATTCCTCCTGTTTGCTTAGTTCAGCACTGCTGGGTTCTGCATTGTCATTTAGAGCAGTAGAAAGGAAATCTAAAATGCTTAATAGGATAAAGCAGCAAGATGTGCTCACTTTGTGTTAACACAAACTGCACAGGCCTGTGGTGAAACAGCTACCAGGACACTTCTTTTTCCCATAAGAATTTGTGTTAGTTGAAAAAAAAGCAGTGTAAACAGAACTGTGACACCTCAGAGAGCAGCAGCTAATAACAGACGAAAAATAAATTTCGTCTACCTTATAGAAAACTGACAAGGAAAACCTATTCATTCCTGCCTGCCGAAGGTGGTGCAGGAACACTCGCTGAGGGGCAGAGCCAGCACATCCATGCATCTTGCCTCCTGGTACCTGCCCATCACACCTGGCCTGGCTGGGAGGTGAACACAACTGCTGGGGATTTGGTGGTCTGAGCACTTGTCTGCCTGGTTAATCCTTCTTATCATCAGGGACAACTTCTTCTGGCCTCAACAAGAGAGATAACTAGTCCACAACCTGTGAGAAATACAAGTCAGCCAGATGGATCTCGTGTCACAGCTGAACTTCCATTGCTGAACGTTGATTTAAGGGGTAACAGAATTTGGGTGGGAGCTGGGAGAGGGTGGTGGGAGAGAGTTAATTTAACATGATATTTACATTGGCACAGTAATTATTCTCTTATTAAGAGTGTATATGCTTCTCAGTCATTTTTCATGCTGTGGCACTTTGCAGGGTTATACAAAAAAATTCTCCTCCCAAACCTTTTCGTTGGTGTTCACTTTAGAGTGATCTTTAATCAAAACAAATACAGAGATAAAAACTCATCTCTGCTGTCACTGCATCGGCTCTGTTGGCCATAGGGACAATCTGACTCCTGGGACAGGCTTCCTGGGTGCACACCCCTTCCACAACCCAGCTCACTTCTGTTCCCTACAGCGGTGCCGTGGCCCATTTATTACACGTCATGTTTGTTGGCACACATCAATCAGTCCTGGCAGTACAAAACAATACACGACACGGTGTTCAAAGAACACGCTCTACCAGATGGCCAGAGCTGTATGTGGTCTCAGCCCCAACAGCCTTATGGTGCCTTGTTAATGTGCGTATAAAGATGGCGTATGTCTCCCTGGTGGCTGTTATTAAGGTTAATTTCCTAAATATCTGTGGATTTTACTTTTCCAACTCCGTTAAGTATTTCGTCAAATTGTTTGATCGATTTCCCGCTTCTGTCTGGTTCTTGCTGCTGGATGCCTTGGTGTTCTTCTCTGAAGTACAGAAAGGAAATTACTTTATTAAATTAGGAAAAGAGGAATACCATAGCTTGATTTCCACTGTCAGTAGCAGCAGCAGCATGTTATAGACCTACATATATCTGAGCCACATTTATGAAAATAGAGAAATCCATACTTAACACAGACCAAAGCTCCTCAACTATATAACCTGTCCTTCAAGGGAGATACATCACGTTCTGGTTACTATCAAGAAAAACAAAAATGAAAGAGAAGTCCGTAAACAAATTTCTGAGGGAAAGCTTACAAGGAGACAGCGTCCTTCTGTCATACACAAGAGTACCTTAATGCCTGAGACAATGCATCCTACCTTGGTTTTTATATCCTTAGCTATACTAAAGCTTTAATTTAGCCTTCTCTCTTTTACTGATAAAAAAAACCAAGCACAGTGCCAATTTAAGAAGAAATAAAAACCTAGAAAATTTGGAGACTGTTATTATCAACTTTGTCTATTCACTGAAACTATTCAGTTTTTTTGCTTGCATTGTTACTGTTTTTAGGAGTCACCTCCGACACATATATTTCTTCATATTACTGTCTTCATAACAGAGCAATTATCTCCCTGAATTTAATGTTTTCATAGCCTGCTCCATTCATAGACTGTACCCAGAGAAGCGCAGACTCTATGGACTTACCTTCAGCTATAAAGCTGATAAAAAAGCAGCCCTATATTAGATTGGGCTCTGCCTGGAAAAAGCCCCATTCCAACAGCCCCACTGCTTTTTAAAAGCACAGGTTTAGAGAACCAGAGTGACATCACCTTGACAACCATCCAAACCATCCCCTGTAGTGCTAGTCTTCTGTTATTTCCTCTCTGAAGCATCGAGTTGCTCAGATTTCTGCAGCAGATGTTCTAATAGGCTGTGCCTACGCTTGTTCCTCTCTTTAGCTGGAATAAACAGTGCATTTATAATACATAAGTGATTGTTATGATGGATTAGGAAATGGTAATTTGCTATAAAACAGGTTTTATCCACATTTTGTATCCTCTACTTTTGCCTCCTCTCCCATAAAACCATGAAAATCTGGAAAAAGGGGGTTAAAAAGCATCCATTTGTGTTTGTTCCCAAGCTTAAATTCTGGGTGCCCAGCCAATGTCTGTCTATGGCAGGCCACCCTCTTGTTGTTTGCTTCTTTGCCAAACCAGTAGCAGAGAGCAGATACCACCCCGCCATCCTCCCATAAGTAACCCCGTAAATAGTCTTGACCGCTCCGCTTTGTTGTTTCGACTCTTTCACTCTGCACAACGGCAGGAGCGGTCACGTCGCGAGTGCACATCTTGGCATTTTGCTCTGTATGGGATTGGTGTCCTTACAGGCAGCCCGCTGCCCCGCAACCGCGGTCCTCTTTAGCTTAATCAGCGTACACAGATGTTCGGTGTCTATGTACCTACCAGAGGTTGCTGGCAGGTTGATCATGCTAGGACTCTCAAACATCAAATATCTCTGGTCATTGATTTTTCCTGGCTCCCCAGGGAACTTCAAGAAACATTTGCCCTACGTGTACTTGTCAGGTACATCATCTCACGTGAGTTTTACTCTGAACATTCTCCTATCTCCTTCGGTCTGTCTTGCTGTCTGTCGGTGCATGTAAGCGCACAAAACAAAAGGAGATTTAATTTTTCTTAAATCATTTTCCCTTATCTTAGTGACACATTTGTACACGGTATTCAGTGCATGGTAGAGGTAATCAGATTCAGTTTGTTTTCTTTTTTAAATGTTTCCTTTTGTTTCTATTCATAATAAGATGTTCTTTAGCTCACAAGGTCTTTATTTCCTGAAATTCTGACATGATATGCAAAAAGCAGGAATCACAAAAGCCATACATAACAAAAATGGCAAACATAAAGGAAGCCTGTATGTTGCTGTTGCTTCACTTACTCTCTTTCTCAACCCTCTCCCCGACATCTACCTGATCTTGTACCTCTTCTGGCCTCTAAATAAACTTGTGCTCAATCTCTTTTAGAAAATCCTTTACCCTAATCCATAAGCGCCTTACGAAGTACCTGATTCAGTATCTTCATCTCTAAAATCAAGTCATTTTGTTGGCTTGATTGTTTTCGGGGTGGTTTCCATCTTCTCTGGTCAGTCCAAACTGACTTCAGAAAGACAGTCAAAAAAGAGCTATTTCCACACTCCAACTCTTCCATTTAACATTTTGTAACTACTTTATCCATGTCTTCTCTAGTTTGTCATGGACAACTGGACACTGTCACAAATTTCAGTTTCTTCTGGTTCTTTTTATCTCACCCACTCTTGTAATTTCAACGAATGTGTCACTAGGCTAAATACCTTGCTGCTACAAACAGCTGTCTTCCTGACAAATAATTTTCAATATTAATTAATTAATTGACTGATTGATTAAATCAGTATTAATGGATTAATATAATCAATTTTAGGATTTTCACAGCAGTCCTACCACTGAACTCCGGTTTCATTCACAGAATGATAGTCTCTCGTAAACTGGGTTTCAATATTTTTTTTCTGTAAAATAAATAGCTCATCTTCACATCAAGCCTGGAACAGCTTCATTTTCTTGTTCTTTCAAATCTCTAGAGTACAGAGCAAAGCTG
Source organism: Cariama cristata (assembly GCF_000690535.1). Lineage (NCBI taxonomy): Eukaryota > Metazoa > Chordata > Aves > Cariamiformes > Cariamidae > Cariama > Cariama cristata. The sequence goes on along the minus strand of NW_009615730.1, from coordinate 93,782 downwards.
GCAGCTTCCCAGTGAGTGTAGCTGCTACGGAGTTCTCTTTGCAATTTGCAACAGAGAAAACATGCCACTCTTAAAGGAAAGTTTTAATTTGTCACTGCTTATAAAGTGATGTGTAAGTAGTAGGATTTGTTCTCATTTGTGAGCAACGGTTTGACTCTCCAAGCAAGGTAGATCCTAACTCCTTTTAAATTCAGATCAGAGCACTTTTCCTCTGTTCTGGAATATTAATGCTTATTTCCATGTTGATTTTCCTCTGGTGGAAGGCACATGTTCTTGATATGTTGTTAATATTGAAGAAAAATAAAGAAAAGAAATAAAAAAAAAATGACAGAGTGGGTAAGGTAAAGATAATGAGGTTATAGTATTCTTTTTCATTTTACAGATAAGACTTTGAGTCTTTGCAAGACGGACGTATGTAGACAGTGTGTGAATATACTGCGGTGCACAGACTGCTGCAGAGAACCTAGCTGCAAAACATGATGGTTAAGGCCAGCCACAATTGCAACTTCAGAGTCATAAGGGGAATTGCGTGGTAGGTGCACTCCAGTAGCTAGCCACAAGAAAAATGTGCTATGGAGCTAGGAACTGATCTCCGCAGTCTTACAAGAGCACTCTAAGTACTCACTATTTAAAAATTAGCCTTCCGCATGCATGTTCTAGGAAATGTCAAAACCAATGGAATGTCACAACAAAGTAAGAAAAAGCAGGTCACTTAAAAATAAATACTCTTGTATGAAGGCAAACTCTGTCATAATTTAGAAAAGTCTAACTATTCATTACAGTACAGTGAAATACCTGTTTCAACATATTTCTGTCCTCATAACCGGTTAGCTCCTCTGACTGCTGCCAAGAGTATAAACATGGAACTAAAATCTAAATAATTATTGTTGGCTTTTTTTTTTTTTTTTTCCTATGGCTAAACTCACCATGGTAAATTTGTAATTGGTTTTGACATTTAAGTAACAGGATACCACTACTGTAAAGGATGAATTTGTGTGCGTGCCTACTGTAGGAACGTATTTTTTAAGAACAAGCACACAGACCTTCCTAAATTATTTCCTAATAATTTTATATACAGAACTTCTCAAGGGAAACTAATGAAATGATGTACAATTTTCTTTCCATTTTAAACTTCACGACTTTGTCCTGCAATGCTTTTATTCAGATCACCAGTACTCTCTTTTCTTGCCATCATATATTGTGAAAAAAGCAAGTCCATCTAGGTCTTTCAAATTTACTTGTCTTTGCCCTTCTTCTTTCCAACTTGGAAATACATCTTAATTTCTTTGCTGGTAACATTAATTTTAAAGAAAATATTAACCCTCTTGATTTTGGTGAATTTTTTTTTTTCTTTTATCCAAAGTAGCTGGCCCAAAATTCTACATGAATTCCTTACAAGCTGCTGGTTTCCACTTTACAAAGTACACATTTCTTTTATGGTGCTTAACAGTCAGTCTTAGATGGATTTCCCTGTAGTGGTTGAGAGATTAAAGGGCAAAACATTTTCTACTGTAGTGGTTAATTTATCTTAGCTTTACCATTTATGTCCTGCTATATATAACTTCCTTTCTGCTCCCTTTCAAATTTTTTAATAGAATTTCCTTCAAAGAACAAACATAGTTAGAATTTGGTCTCCCCCAGCCCCTCCAGTGCTACCTACTTTATTCATCTGTACTTGCCTTAAATAGATTCCAAATGGAATAACTGCACTCAGAACAATTTGGAATTCTTTCAGTGTGAACATTAACCAGTTTTCTCCATTTAATGTGCTGCATATGTAACCAGAAAAATGCAGGCAACTCTCACCTCTGACTCATATTTACACATGCCCTTATTAGTATTTATAATGCCAGACGGCTTTAACAGCTCATGTTATCAGAGAACTCAAACATTAAATTTGATGGGTAAGTTCTTATTTGTAAATAATTCCTAACAGTATTCAGAAGAAAAAATGTGGACAAGAGTTACAGCAACTTATTTGTTTATATAATGGATTTGCATCTACATTACGAGTAATTTTGCAGTGAAATATGAATGGGCAATCACTGTTTCGTGCTGAGGAAATGACCACCAATGGAGCTCATGCCAAGATATTCCTGACAGCCCTTAATATTAAAGCTGTAGTAAGGAATGAGAAATTTAATTCTAAACACTTAAATAAATACAGTGTAGAAATATGCATACTATATATAATTTTTTTTAATATAGGTAGAATTATTTAGCATACATTTCATTGTAATTAATCCCTCACATCTAGAAACAGATAGCTTTGCATGTCCTTGCATCTCACTATGAAGTTATATTTTTAAAAAAACATGCATATTTACTTTTCAAGATAAAGCTAAGCCATGAGTTTTCCCCAAATGTGACTATGTTCAGATGCCGTATCTTATTTTATATTCACCATTACATACATATATGAATTTCATAGGTAAGACAGAGTACATATTACAGGTTACATGGAGACCTTAAATACAACAACTTATCTTCACATACATGTCAGTCTATCTTAGCAATTTAACTTTGTGAGCTCAAAGTAAAAAACTTGTCTTTTTTGGTGATTTTACACTGGGAGAGATTTTGCTTTGGGAGAGATTTTACTTTGGGTACCAGATTTAGGTGCACTACACCAGAGCTATTCATTAGAAAACTAACTAACATATGCATGCATAATACCAACACAGTGTGTTTTGTCCTGGTGTGAAAGAAAAGGAGAATGCTACCTGACGTTTTTTAAATGTGAAAGGTACATAAAAACTAAGACAATACAACTATATTACATAAACAGAAAGATAGGAAGTTGACTACTTAAAATATGAACGCAACGTTTCAAAGTTAAGTTAAAGGCAGTCACCGCAGAAGACAGCCCTTTTTCACTATTTCTGACCATGGAAGGAATTTGCACAGGATCTAAAGATCATCGTTTTCTGTTCCAGATGCAAGACAGACTTCTTGAAGCTGAATTCTCTAATGCTAGAAAAACAAACAATCAAGCAAACATGCCTACGCCCAAAAATGTCGCGTACATATGGTTTACTCCCTTGAAAGACGAGAATGCAAACCATGTGTGACTACTTTAAAGACATTGGTTAATGTATGTCTGGAAGATACTTTGATGTTACAGTGTTAAAAGAGGAATAAGAACTCACATAGAAAGTAATTTCTTGGTCCTTTCTTCTATGATTTTACCCATAACACTTTTTACTGCTTTATAACATTAATGAGTGTAAGAAGCTTCACAACACTTCTCATGAATTAAAAGTATACTGTACCTACCTTCTGTAGTACACCGCACGAAGATGAATTCAGTCATTTGAGCTTAGAGCTCCAGAGCCATTGCATAGACATGTTTTACAAACCCTTGGATTTCTTCAACGATGACAAAGTTGTTTACTCACTAAAATAAGAGTGGAGAACATGGCTTTGCCTCCATCTCATTGCTCTGAGCATCCTGCATCTTCACTACAGGTAGCATTTTACTTTTAAATATCGAATCATGTCTTTTTGTAAAAAATATTAGCCTGTTGCTTTTCACTGTATTTTTCCAATTCATTTTTCACCTGTCATTTAATTGAAATTACGTAATAACTGTATTCTTATATGGGATTCATATTCCATAAGCGAAAATATATTGGTGCATCTCATTCTAAATTTCTCGCTTGTTGTCGCAGCTTTATTCAGTGTCTCAATAGTGCAACAAATGCGAAGATTGTTTAGTACATTTTTCTGTTTCAAGTTTGGAAAAAGACTGGTTCGAAGTTTGCATTTTAGGACTGATAGACCCAACAGATCTATCAACCTTCTGCATGAAAAATTCCCATTACAAAGGAACACCTGCCCTAATGAAATTGTGAGAGTCTTGCTGTTGAATCTAAAGTTGGAATGATTCGACAGTGAAAGCTGTTTTTGTGAAGGACTTGAAAGATTAGTCTAAAGTTCTTTCTACTTGATCATTAATATCATCTTGAGTTTTTATTGTAAGTCTTCCTGAATAACATGGGAGCTACATCTGTGAATTATAAAATCTAGCTATTATGAAGTCATTAATTTTAATCCCCCGTAGAAAGGAGTGATTACTCTAAAGTTAAATCATTGAGCCAAGCTTTTAGCTTGGTAAAATTAAATCTCCAATAAATATCTCTCTTGTGGTTTAACCTCACTTTAAATAAATTTAATTCAGACTGATTATATTCTGAAAATATGTGACACACATGAACTGGGGCAGGACATGAAGTACAAAACAAAACCACTGGCATGAAGATGGCATATCTAGCCCTATATCTCTGGCTTCCTATTATCCACAAGCACTTGAACATGTAAAAAAAAAAAAAAAAAAAAAAAAGAGCAAGGAGAGCAGCTAGGAATTCTGTCATTCGTGTATAGATGAGAAACATATTTTCCCTTATGAAATCTAAACATCTGTTTTTTCTGGCTGAAGTACAGGCAACATGGCAAAGACTAAATTCAGTGGGGAGGCTTGCGGAGCAGTGAAGCCAGTCCCTCTTTCTGCTGCCCAAAACACAGTGAACACGAATAAAGGCTCCTCTTCCTGTTGTTGCAGTGAGGCAAGACAGCCAGATCTTCTGTTTCTAAATAGGTTTTAGTACAGAATCCTCATAATAACCTGGGTAGGATTATAAATACTTAAAGGAAAGGCTCCAGAGGTGGAGGATGTGCAGGGGAATTTGTGGGCACCACCGTTTACCTCTGCAAGCCAGGTCTTCTGCTCCACAACTGCAACTGCAGGATGTAGCACATCACTTGTCTTCGCCGTGCCAGACCCTCACCCAGATCCTAGGCTTAGTCCAGCAGCTTCGTAGCCCTACCCCGTGCCAAAAGGTTGAGGCAATGAGAGAACAAGTCCAGGCTTCTCTGTCTTGAATTCAAATTGCTCTGCAGTATTCATCAAAGTTTTTGATCATTGCTCCAGAACATTTACTCCTTGTCTTAGATTCTCATCTTCAGCATCTCAGTTCTGTACCCATGGCTTATCCCACTGTTCTGAGGTCAGGAATCACCACTTAATAACCCCATATTTATTCCTTAACCCTGGGAAACACTGCAACTGTCTCTGTCTTCTTCCATTGCACAATTCAGACAAGCAAATTATCTGCCTTGTTCCTAATGCTTTTGGAAACTGTCAGAGAGTGGAAAGTCTGCTTGGGCTTGAGGCAGGACAGGAAAAGGGAGAAGAGGGAGTCAAACTTACTTCCTCCCTTTTCTCCTAATATCAAAATACAGTATTATATTCCGGCCGTTTTTACACATTTTTCTTCTCAAGTGTGCTCCAGCCAATTGACTTGTTTCCCCCTCCCCCTTGCCCCCTGCCCTGTATTTTCTTGTTCTTCTTAATCTTTCAGAACGATCCCATAAAAATAAAAGCAATTCTAAATGAAGGTGTTTGTTGTTTCTTCTTAGTTTTCCAAGTCATAAAATCATAGAATCATAGAATAGCCCAGGTTGGAATAGACCTCAGAAGATCATGTTGTCCAACCATTTGTAGGAAAGGGAGCCTAGATGAGATTATCTAGCACTCTGTGCAGTCGTGTCTTGGAAACCTCTGGTGATGGGGACTCTACCACATCCTTGAGGAGGTTGTTCCAGGGGAGGATGGTTCTTGCTGTAAAAACTTTCTTTCTTATATCAAGATGAAACCTCTCTTGGTGCAACTTGTACTTGTTGCCCCCTGTCCTCTCCATGTGGCTCCTTGTGAAGAGAGAGCCTCTGTCCTCTGCGTAGCCTCTCTTTAAGTACTGGAAAACTGTGATGAGGTTCTTCCGAGCCTTTTCTTCTCCAGGTTGAAAAGACCTAAGGCCTCCAGCCTTTCCTCATGGGGCAGGCTCTCCAGCCCTTTAATCATCTTCATGGCTCTCCCTTGGACCCTCTCCAGTCTGTCTGTGTCTTTTTTGAATTATAGGAATCAGAAATGGTCACAGTGCTCCAGGCACAGCTTGACAAGTGCTGAGTAGAGCGGGATGATCCCATCTCTATCTCTGCTAGCAGCAGCCCTGCAGATACAACCCAGCAACCCATTTGCCTTCATCACTGCAGCAAAGCACTGCTGACTCATGTTCAGCATGTGGTCCACCAGGACCCCCAGGCCCCTTTCAGCAAGGTCATATAGTAGCAAGTCACCAAAAAACCACCATGGTACTTCAAATTAAAGTCAGTTCCAGTTTAGTAATCTGGCAGGAAACTCCTTAAACTATCTGGTAAGGTCCAAAGCAATGTTAATTCACTGCTGTTCATATGTGGTATAACCTTTCTAAATCACACTTATGATCTGAAGTTTAATTGCAGATTAAGGAATGTTGACAGTTTTTCTGCATATAAGCACGATTTCAGTTTTTCTAGATTAACATACGATGGAAGGCACTTTATTAATTTAGAACATTCATTCATTTAACATTTATATTTAGCTCTATTTTGCAACAGAATGCTATTCTAACTCTACTTTCGAAATACTGCTATATTTCAGTTTCCACACAGAACTAAAAAAAAGTATTTAAATCAATAAAGACAAAAGTAAATCTTACTTCTCAAACAACTACAAGTTATTTGCTTCCTACCCTATTTACAGTCATGTGTCCAAAAAACCAACACTGAAAAATGCTATCAGAGATCCACACAAAATACCCTCTAGCCCTGTCACACATAAGTAGAATTTCTCCACACTTGACTGAGCTTAATGTGTTCCAGAATTCACATTTACATATTTTGATTTCAATATAAAGTATTTAATGATCATAACAGGTAAAAAAAAAAAAAATCAAAAATTGTTATACTCTCTCTTTAATTTTTTCTAATTTTTTCTTCCTTGATATATATGCACAGTTTTAACTCAGACTGGAACAACTGATTGGTGATTGGATGGCAGTGACTGAAGACAGCACTTACCTTGGCAATATTAGGATTAATACATAAAAATTATTTTCACAGACAATTCACAGGGTTCTTAACAAATTTTGACAATGCAGTAGGCTCAGACAGGTTTTTCTTCAATATCAGGCATGGGTTTTGCCCCTATTTCTCTGCAGAAGTGAGACAAATTCTGATTTCAGTTAGAGAACTCAAGTATTGCTTCATTGAAAGAGGAAAAGCTAAAATAGCTTAGTGGAAAGATGAATTACAGCTACGGTATTCAAAGCCAGAAAGGCAATCTGAAATGAAAGAATTGTAATTGCCCAGCTGAGTTACTTCAGACACATATGTTTGTGGGGTTTTGTACCTTATGCAACTTCTTCATTAAATATATTCATAGCATTGCACTAACCAAAATAGAAAGTCTAGAATTTGAAACGTGTTGTTTGCTTTAGTGCAATTGCCCATAAAAAGCTTTTTAGTGGTAGCTTCTTTTTGCAGGCATTCAGACTACAATCTGTACAAATCCATGTTGTTCCATTGACACCATCACTAAGGACTATGTTCTGGTACTACACGAAGACAATTCAGAAGTATTTTTCCTAAATTGTGTTCAGCAGTGTTATTAAAATTATGGCCAGCGAAAACAAAATGTGCTGGTGTAAAAAGAACATCTCTGATTAACTGCAGTAATTGTAATTTGCATGATACCTTTTACTTTCAGATATTACACAGAATTCACTATGGTTCACTGAGGTTATCAGACGATTATGTTTCAATTATCATGTTACAAGTGCATTTAAGGGCCCAGACAAAGGTCTGAGTATAGATACTGAACACACACAAAGAAATACAGAGTTTCTGCACCAAGGATCTTACACTGTAAAGGAGACAGAGAAAAACGGAACAGAGAGACAATAATGGAACCAAAAGTGAGCAAATGCTCATAGCAAGGCAGATCCAAGAATAACACCAGGTCTCCAATGTCAGACTGCTAATTTTGCTCCTGTCAAAAAATCAACTGTGAACTGCAACCTCAACCGCATCGGTCCTGCTAATACACAGAAGTATATACATTTAGGAAACAGAATACTATCTACACACTTATTGATGTTTTCAGTAGTGATGGCCTTTTGTTACCTATCTTTGTACTTAACATAGCTTTCTTCTTTTTATCGTACCCAATCCTTGACTTTCTGAAAGACAGATTTGGTGATGTGATCCATTCTCTGTACCTTCAAAAAACCCCACTTACATCAGAAATGTCAAGATTCCTTAAAAGATTGATTGATGAGAATATGACATAGAATAATCTATATAACTGCACTCCAACCAAGCTCCTCTTTGAAAGACCCCTGCAGCAAATAGTCTTTTCAGTTATCATAAAAGTAAAAGTCTGTCTCTCTCACCTAACATTTCACTGCAAGCAGAGAAAATGAAAATAAGACTTTCCATCTTTAGAAAATTCTGGCATTTTGAACAATGTTTCATAGAAGGAAAAAAATCTAAACAGTATTTCTGGCTTTCATATTGTGTAAAGAACTTCAGCAAAAGAACGTCTTTCAAAGGTAAACTGTGTCAAATCACTTTCAGGGACTTAAGCTATGGGTTGTTTTTTTTCTAGCAAATAAACGTCTAGAACAAATTATGCATTGTTTTGGATCTTTAAGTACATACATATTTCATGTAGGTTTATGTCAGGCACTAAGACTTTGTTCCTTTTCTCCTGGTGTAACTAAGTCATATATATAACAATGATTTATTAAGTTTTATTTTTGAACACTTCGAATACTTTTTTAGCTTTGAAAAAATCCTCATGGATTTATAGGCACTAACTGTGACAGCACAGGTCAGGTTTATCTTCATCAGTTTCATAAACTGATAGGTTTATTTTACTCGTAAAATAAGTTTTCACATTGGCACCGAGAAGACAGCAAATTCAATATTCCTGAAGACATTTTCTCATTTTCACATGATGCTGGCAATCTTGCCATTACATTTCCAGACATAACTCTCAGGAATGTTGTTAAGTCTCCCCTGTTACACAACCTTCACAAGTACAATAGATCTGAAATAAGTTGTTGGAAACTGAGTCTGTTCCACTTCATGATAGCTAAACCAGCCCAGAAATCTGTTAATTCCGTTCTTCTTCCTTCATGGAGACACTTATTCACATTGTCTACACCTACTGTGTAATTCAAGGGTATTCTGGAGGCAGGGTTTGAGATCAAACTTACCATATCGCTTACTTTCCAGAGATTTCAAGGACAGCTAAGCAGGTTTCTTCTGGAGCAGAAAACTTCACCTGGCATGTGGGAGCCCACCTTAGGCTGCATGAACCTCCTGCATCCATGGGTCTTGGTGGTCACCTTCATGCAGTACAAATACCCTTAATGCTAGTGAGACATACTGAGGAGACAAGTGTCCATCCCACTGCCCAATAAGAAGGTAAGTGGGATCTGTGGGCCTAGCTTATGTGAGCCACGTGGACCTCATAATCCTGGGCACTGGGCTTGGGAGTACTCCCCAGAAAACCATTTCAGTGAAAAATGGCACAGCTAGTGATATCAATAAAATTATTTCTTTATAAACCACGTTGAAAGAATAATCAGTTCTGAAGCAAAATGCTCAGAAAATCAAATAATCTTTAGGAATGCATACCTTTTCAGTGAGTGATAGTTTTAAATTTCTTATTATCACATAAGACCATTATCTTCTCATTGCTCGAAACCTACCTTTGAAACAGATGTAATTGTAGAAAGACAACATATTAAAAAACTTCTGTACAAGAGCCATTGCAATATGTTCCTTAAAAAACCAATGTGAGAACATTTGGTTTAGTTTAATATACAGTATTTACTCAGAAAATTGAAATGTCTGGATCTTTCTGGTTACAGACACAAATTTTTATGGATTTGGGGATTTCATTTTTATTTTTTTTATGTATTACTTTTCATATATTTTAAACTGATCAAGAGAGATATGGGAAATTTTAGACCTAATTAATACTATGAATATTCCCAGTGGATTTCCACTATGTTATTTAGCACAGATGTTTCTATGATTGTGATATATCAAAAGAATTTTGTGTTAAATTGTCCTCAAAATTTCTCATTTTTCACCTGCGGAGAGGTAGGTACAAACTGGCCCAAGGGGGAAGGCATTTGGGAATCTCAATCTGTTTTAAACACTGACCTTTCCCAGCACAGTTATGTAACTCCTCAGCTACCTTAAACTATCAGGATAGGGATTTGTATCTTAGAAATTATATATAAGCATCTCATATACATACTTACATAGATACACACGCAGAAACACAGATGATTTCCAGAGCGGAAGCAATCAACGAATATATTCTTGATTTTAATGACTCTATCACTTTAGATCAGAAGTATTCATCAACAGTCTGCCTGAGGCTTTAAAGGCGGCTACAATAACAGCACACAAAAGTCTGGTTGTAGCTCTGTTTTGGAAAAACAAATACCTGTTTTACTTTGTATGATAAATAGTGTAACTCTACAAGTGCAGTTGGGATCTTCCCAACATGCAAGGAATATATGACAAGTCACCTACTTTACACTTAATTTGTAGAGATAATAGGAAGAGGTTTAGCCATGCTAAAACACACACTTTTGCACAAACTTGCAAATTTTATCACACTTGACCCCTTCACTTCTTCTTTCTACTCATGATCCTCCCTCTCCTCATCTACCACGTTGCTGACACTTCTCCATGGAATATAGAAGCTCAGGACCTTTTCCTTCCTCATCTGTCACTTCTGGATCATCTAACTGTAGTCCAGGAAAGAGGCCAAACCAATTTCACAAAAAGAGACAATAAGCATATCTTCTTCAGTAGCCCCTCATCTTAAACTAAATCATAACTCTAAGCCTATCACTGACTAGACACATATTTCCTTGAGAAATTGATAGAGGAATCTCCAACATTACAGTTTTCTCTATGAACCAAATGTCTGTATATGTAGAGCGCTATCTAACTAAGAGTCAGCTTCTGAAACGTCTAAAGTAACAAGATGTTCTTACCCCTTACTGGGTTATTAAATAAAATATCACAATTTGGATCTGTACCAATCAACAGCATTTTATTATTACTATGTTATTATCAGTACTGCAGCCAAACTTCTGAAGCTATCAGCTGTTTGCTACGGTAACCAATCCAGTTTAAGACCGGTACCAACACACAGACATTTCTGAAACACTGCTCAGCAATTTCTTCAGGAAAAAAATTTCAGGGAAATAATTGCACGTCAATGGGATTAATTAATATTTGCCAAGTAGTACTTCAGTATTGTGCTATTATTCCATTTCTATCTACCAAAATAATTATTCTGTTCAGCCATTCCAATGACTAAGTAGGATTATTTTACACTTCAGAGACTGAATTATAGAAAGTTTTATTTGACAGAGTCTGCAAACTTCAATTTAAAAAATAATTATTATTTAACTGTTATTGCAGTTAAATAACAATCATTACCTTTATCTGTTCATCCAGCAGTGGAAATATTATCAGCACACTAGTTCAAATTATGCCTCATTGTCTTAAAGGGTTTAACAAAATAAACCAGAAAATATTTGTATTGGTCATCAGAAACATAGACAAACCATGGTTAAAAAAAAACCCAAAACACAATGACTGTGGGGCTGCTGCTATAAACTTCATTAAAAACCTCTTCTCCTGAAGTTAGTTTACATTTAAAATTTCTTAATTAAATGGGATCAATTTTAGAAATTATTTGTAGTTTAACACATCTGAATTATGGCAGCAACTCGATAAAACTTTAAAATACTGCTGTCATTCTCTTTATTGGATTGATACTCACAGATAACGGCGGTATGAACACTGAGGCACTACCGTACGCTTACAATACCGAACAAGCTGTATTCCTCTCAATTTTAATACAGACTTCGTTTCTAAAGAAGATTATATTGCAGGTACAGGGAAAATCTTCATCTTAAATTCTGGTCATGTTTACAACGTGGTAGACATGGAACGAACATAAGAATAATGTACTCTGTGTGTTTTATTGTCTAAATAAGACAAAGAAAACATAAATGAAAAAAAATAGGCAAGTATAGAGTGGATTAGGCAGTAAAAGTGCTTTTAATAAAGCTTTTCCAGCTCTTGACGCCTTCGTGACACTGTTGGGTGGTTGATGATGCATCTTCGTGGTGGGATGGGGCCTCACCATGACAGGACCTCTGTTCCTGCTGTGCTGGTATGAGTGCAGTGCTTTGAAAGAGACCTTTCTGAATGGTGATGAAGGAGTACAGGATGTTTATTCCTCTTGTGCTTGCCTTTAGCTGCACCTCCAGCTCTTGGAGCCACTGCTCTGTGTTGGCTCATGCCTGAGCCTTGCGCTGGGGATGCTACCAGAGTCCTGGTCTGCCCTCGTGATTCTTGTCCCCTTGTGCAGAGGGTACCTCACTTGCAGAAGATCCACTTGTGATATCCACCTCCCTGGGATTGCCCCAGGGAAATTCAGCCAGGCTACCAGGGCTTGGTTTGCCTTGAGCTCCGCAGGCACCCGCTTCAGGCTCCCCATAGCACAAGCAGCAGTGGGCAGCCATGTACAGCAACGGCCACTGGATGTGATCAGCCAAAAATATGCCCAGATCATAAAACCATAGAATCGTTATGGTTGGAAGAGACCTCAAAGATCATTAAGTCCAACCTTCTACCCCCAGATCCCATGTGTCATCAGTCGTCGTCTTCTTCTACCTCCTCCTCCTCTTTTTGTTGTGCATAATCTATGCCCTTCATGGGTCTTACACTTAATTCTGTTCTCAAGAAGATGAGTATGACTGCAATTAAACTCTTTATTGCTTCTTCCAATAACAATGTATAAACTGACAGAAAGAAAAAAAATATATCTAAGAGCAAATCCTTCCCTTCCTTTTCCTTACAGAAACACTAAGGAAGTGCAAGGAGGCAGGAAACAACTTCCACATCCAAGTCAGTGTCACCAGCCCTGTGCAAAGTCAAAGACAGAAAATTTTTGAGACATAGCTAGTATGCGGTAGCTATGCCAAAGACACCTAAAGTCCCATCACCATTTGATTACCTCGGCTTTCTTCTGAATTTAGCAAATGTTAGGCACTAGAAAATATCTGATCCACACTTGTTAAAAGACATCACCCAAAATTTCTGTGAGTAACAGGAATTTTGCAGTAAACTTTAACAGAAACAAGATTTCAATAAACATCTATGCTCAACAGTAATGCAAAAGTTAACAAAAATGTCACATAAGTACAGCTACAGGACCTAAGAGAACTTTGATTACAGCTAATTTGACAAAGGACTTGTGACAGAATATGGATTGCTTGAGAAGAAGTCTGGTTTTTTTCTCCTTGTGAAATTGGTATGTTATAAATTGCCTTGCCTGGCTATTATCAAATTTTTCTTTCAGTTTATTAACTTGGCAGAAGTTTTCAGGAACTAATGGACCTGCCTAAGACAAACAAATAGCACAGGCAGGACTCCAGCCTCTCCTCTGCCCGAGGTCAGAAGGACCAAAGTGCAGCTTCTCCCTGCCAGATGCCATTGAGGATTCACAGTTCTGATAAACTCAGCTCCTCTCTCGGGCTTTGGGAAAGACCTTCTGTGCACTCTTCTCGGAGACATGCTACTGACAGCAGAATAACGAGTGGAGAGGATTATTACAGAGGAGAGTCTTACAGGAAATTCAAGTCAGTTAAAGCACTTGCCACAAAATATTGGCGATTGCTGCAAGGTAACTCACAAGTAGATCTTAAAGAAGAAAAGCAGTCAAGAGGAAAACAATTTTAAAAGAATAAACATTAGATAGGACCTTAGCTCATTTTTGTCTTTCCAGTATGAGCTATTCATCTTTCTGCCATTTGATTTTTAGGAAATTTTCACCATAATCTGCATAACCTACAGTATTTAGGAAATAAGAAAGTCTGGTTGCCAAGGTCTTTAAAAAGTTTGTGCCAAGTAATCTGAATCAACAAATTTCTTCTTTCCCACTCTCTCACTACCCTCTCTCTCCCACTGGAGACAAAAGCATTCATGCAGCTTCTCTAGTTCTATCCTATAGATTTTTCCCACCAAAAATAATCTATAGCACTATTTCCATTTATCCTGACCAAGTGACCAAACCACCTGCAATGAATGGAAATTGCCAAGCAGTCATGGCAGTTCTTTCTGTCCCTGTACCCACCAGGTACCACCCCAGCATCCCATGGATGCTACTTTCACACCTGTGGTCATTCATAC
>NW_009615730.1:79444-79650 GCF_000690535.1 Cariama cristata | reverse complement strand
CAGCAGCAGTGGTACTGTCCCCTTTGTCCCTGCCACAACATGCAGTCTCCTGGCTTGTCTTTGCTGCATATATTTTGGATTAGATGTCAAATCCAAACAGCTTTTCACTCTTCCACTATCTGGCTACGTTTTGATGTTTTTTCCTTTCTTCTTCTGTGCTTGCAGAGATTGCTGGAGGATGCAACAGTCAGAAGTAGACATCTACA
>NW_009615730.1:59714-79399 GCF_000690535.1 Cariama cristata | reverse complement strand
GAGAGTAATTAAAATTTCCCAGCTGGGGAATCCAAATTGTAAGAAAAATTTAAAAACAAAATCACAAAGAGGAGAAGATAAAATGCTACTAAGATTCTTTTTTTCTTCTAGTTTTCTGTACAAGTTCAAAGATGATATGCAATGCAACCCTCAAATAAAGATTGTATCTCTTGGTGATTGTCCAGGGTAAACAATTACATTCTGAGTACAAAAACCTGAGTATCATCAGGGCTTCAGAGATGTTTTGATTTGAATCCATAGCATTACTAAAAGATGATGAAAAATACACCCAGAGAGATAATAGTATGCAGAATATATTCAGCTTTGTTTGCAAGGTAAGAAACAATGCAACAAAACTGATGTTCAGCTTGACACTATCTGGAAAATCAGAACTGATTATATTTCCAACTGCTGTTTAAACTCCAGGAAATATTTTCCACTAAAAAAATAGTCAGAACAGATATATACATATTTTAAAAAATCCTCAAGGGACCAGAATATGGGTGAATTTATCACAGACTTTTAGGGAGAAGAAAACTCCAAACCCAAAACCCAAGAACACTCCAAGCAACACATTCCTTTTTGATGAACAGATTCACTCTCTTAATATGAACTTCAAACATCATATAGGCAGGAAAATTGTAATTAAAATTAAGGAATAAACCCCATGTATTAAGCAAAACAAAGTACTCAAATGCATGCATTTATTTTTTGGCTCTAAATCTTTCTGTTTGTATGTATCTTGGACCAAGACCAAGAAACTTCTCTAGACAGTAGGCAAAAAATATGAATCTAAGCATTTGCCCAGTTTTGGTCTAACACCACTTAACTTACTTATTTTTGGAAAGAAGCCTGAAACAGGAGAGAATCTGCCTGTAATGAAGTGCCAGATTGAGTTTAAAGTCTGGAAAAATAAGAAAAGATCCAGGGCAATGGAAGATTGTCAGAGGACGCTGCTTGCTACACATGACACAGCTTTGGCCCAGAGACAATACCCAAAGTTAAGCATTCAATTTTAATATTCATGTCAATCCACTGATACCCTTTTAGACACTGGTAGGAAAAATATGAGTTAGGTTAAATGTTACCAGCAGTTGTCTTTAAGAAGTGGAATGAAAACACTTAATTCACATGTTCCCTGTTCAGGGACAAATCCAGGCCCCAGTCTTGCATCAAACAGGTCTTCCTAGGTCAATTGTTTCAGGATCTCATGTACATAATGAGACTGAATCCTTTCTAAAAACATTTTTTCAAATAAATGAACATTAATAAAATTTTCCAGTGTATGTTATTAATAACGTTAAAATGTAAAAAGCTACATAAATATGAATGAATAAAACATAAAATATTTTGGAAGATATTAAAAATAATGCTACATTTCTTAAACTATCATTGATACTTAGAAAAAACCCAAATGTCCCAGTATGGAAGTTTCATATATTAACAGGGCACATATGTAAAACCGGACAGTCCATATCTCAAAGATTCTGTGGTATTAATTCTGTGGGATATATCTGTTCAAGATATGGAAATTTTATGTAAATGTGTCTGCCTGTGTGACTGACATGCTAATGTGTGGAATCTGTTGAATTGTTTTAAAATAGTTTGGAAAACTTTATTTTCTTTTTTCCTCCAGTAGAAAATTCATCTGCTATTTGCACCCAGAATCATGAAAAAAACTTCAGCCACATCAGTCAACTGCATAGTTTTGGAAAGGTCATATTTTCATGGACTGCAGTCTTCAAAATAGATTGGACCAATACCAATGGAATGGGTGACAGCACTTATTAAGTCCACTGTCTTGGGTGAAATCCAGCCTCTTCTGCCAGCTTGTTTCACAATGACATCCTTGTTTTCAGAGCATTGATAAAAAGTCTTACCTACTGAGTGTGATATGAAGCATTTTTTATATTAGAATGTATTTTGTTTTCATCTTGTAACAGAAATTAACTGGAGTATTTCCGTTTCCTTGTATTTTAGACACAATTGTATATCTAAATTGTGGTTCCATTTAGCTGACAGATATTATCATATAGATTATATAAGCTACTAACATTTCAGTGAGAATCTGAACAAATTCAAACAGAGAGTTTATATTCTCAATCAGCATTTTATTTGTTTATTTATTTAGAAAGGAAATAAGGTTGGTTGATTTGGAGGAACCAGAACGGAAAGTTCACAAAATTAGTGAAAATGAAGAATAATTAGCACAAGATGTTCAATAAAGAGATCGGTTTCCATTTGCTAGCATTTCCCTTAAGCACTGTTTTGTTTGAGGAAACAGAGAGAATCTGACAGTACGCAAACACTTTGGTTAGAAATTTAACATAGCTGTGGCTTAGACCAAATTCAGTATGTACTCCTGAACTTCTATGGGAAGACCCTATAGAAGGACCTAAATGATTACAGCACTTGCACAGAACTGTGAAAAAGAAGCATTACTCCTCAGATGCATCCCTCTAAACAAACATAATATCGGAGGCTTAAAAAACCTAAACATCTCAACGTAGGTCTATTGCAATCCCTGACTGGGATCCAGAAGTCAGGCCTCCAAAGGACTCAACCTTGTTGGTATTCCAGGCCATGACTAGCCCACAGAAATAAAATCAAGGCTAATTCTCCTACTGAGGGGGAGAATAGTAATTATCATATCGAGACAGAAATGCTTCATTCAGATGTCTCTGGTTTAATGAAACATTGCCAAATGCAATGCAGTTTTCTGATAGATTAAAACTGTGAGCCAAATCTCCTCTCTCCCAGGTGACGAAACCATCAGGATTCAAAAATCATATTGAATCTGGATGACTCCTCTTGGGTCAGTGAAAGCTGCGCTCTTTGTGTCTCAGTTGTATCGTTTCGAGAGGGGTATATAGAAAAATGTCTTCAGTCTATTACTTCAGTATTGCTTTGGGAGGTCTCAATGTGAAGCCATGAAAAATGTGTCTCTTTCTTCCTTACCATTGTATAAAAGGCCAGACAATTACGCCTTCTCCATGACATATATTAGGGATTTGGGTTCCCCCCTCTCCTCCTCAATAAAATCACTCACACACCTTCCTCAGAAACATGTTTCTAGATATTTATTACTAGGAGACACCCCTGCCATATCAACCTTGTAAATCTGATGGCCAGAATGGCCACCCCAAGCCCTGAGCACCCAGTGTGTCCATCCAGCTAGCACCGAGTTACCCGTGGTCTGCTGAAGGGCACACTCCTGATGAGTGTGCTGCAAGTTCTAAATCTTATTTGGGATCTGAAGTCCCCAATCTCCTCCTGCAAAAATGCAAGGAGAGCCCAAATATCTTACCTAATAGTCATGGTATTGGATCTAGCCTCAAGTTTCTCTCCAATCTGTTCCGGTAACTGGAATGGTAGACCTTCCCAAATCACTCTGCTTATTTCTGAATACTATCTCCCCCCACCACCGCTTTCTTTTGCCTTCATATGTTTTGAAGGGCAGGAAATAATAAAAGGGGGCCTTCAGTCTACAAGGTGGGTCCTTCAATCTACAAATCCCATTTAAGAACATGTGAATTTATGAAAACCGTGCCTCACCGCTGGAAACTGGCAAATTGCAAAGAACCACAATTTTTCTTATACTAAGCTTTCAAAACCTGCTGCCTTTCCACGTTCTTCAGTGCTTCCAAGATGATTCTCTCTGCCAAAAATGTGCATGATCAGGATTTGGTGAATATGCTTTGATTATTAATGCAAATGTATTGAAGACAATAAACTTTTTAAAAATTAATGCTTCAAAAGGTTATATTTAAATGAGGAATTCAGTGAACCAACCTGGCACAGAAAATTGGCCAAGTAAAAATGTCTCCTTTCACCCTGGAGCTTCAGTTACATCTGAAGCACATCAAACCACAAAGGTGTCTTCATAGGCAAGTATGAATAGACATGGCTTTTTCTATAGCTATAAGTTCAGTTTGCCCAATGTAAGTTATTTCTGATCTGGAAAATACACAGGTCAGTTCTGCATCCAGGTGAATAAATGGCACTGAGGAAACAGATGCTTAAACATTGTTCAACACTGACAGTGATATCTATGGTCAACTCAGGACACCAATATGTGAACGGACGTCTGTAGGCATCTGTTCGTACAGACAGACAAGGGTGGTGAAACGGAGGGAAGAGGGCAGCTGTGGTGGAAAGAGTGAAGGAGCAATGACTGGAAAACATTTTCAAAAAAGAATTTGAAGAAATGGAAAGAAGGAATCTGGTATGTACATTCAGGAAAGATATTACTAACATGGTCTGTAACCTCAGCTGTTCAAAACAAGTACTTGTCAAATAGGTAGGAATACGGCCTCTGCTAACAGGCAGCTGCAAAAGCAGAATGCTTTTAGTTTTAGCCAAGCTAACCACACTTTCAGTCAAAAAGACAAATCTCCACGTCTCATCTGAAAGTATTTAGCGATGTCAGTGCTTCCAACATAACCTGATTTATAACAGAGAACTGAAATATTTTATCACTGCATTATGGGAGGAAGAAATATAAGTTACAGAAACGCCTTTGAATATACTAGGAGCATGCAGATATCACACACAGTCACAGCACATAAAACCTAGCATACTGAGCAGACTAAAAATTGCTTATTGAATACTTACCACTACAGAGGAAAAATGAAGAACAACAATTAAATAAGGAAATAAATAAGTAAAAGTGTGCATCCCTGCTATACAATTTCCCTTGAATTCTTGTTCTTAGATGTCATTTAGGCAAGTGCTTAAGTCTTCAGAGTAACAGGCTGGTCTGGGATTAAAAATGTAGCATTAAATTACACAGGTCTTCTACAGCTTTGTTCAGATCACTTTGTCACTTGTGTATCTCTGTCTTTTAACTTTTTACCCATATTAGGGCTGTCTTTTCTGTTTATGTTATAATCTTTTCATGACAGATGACATGTTTGTTCACGTTTGGGATCTGGCACAATGGGGCTGTAATCTCTACTGCATTACACAGAATACAAATAATAATTTCAACCCTATCTTTTCTATTTACTTTTTCCTGTATAATCACACTTGATTGAAATCCTGCTAGCAAAAATATTGACTCAGACAAATAATGTCTTCATTTTGCCACTCGCTCTTCTTCTTTCGCTATCTGTGGCCATGTGAGTGACATTTAAACAAAAAACACAACCACCCCATACACACAACTATAGGCAGATGCCTTTCCACTTCAAGGTCTTTTGTTTTCTTTTCCTTTCTTCCTTTGTCAGCAATAGTCACTCCTCTGATACAGGATAATGTGAGGTAATTCATGCCCTCATCTCGTTCTGAAGACACAACTCCACTAATTTTGGATTTCTTCCTCTTCCTTTCCTGACACCAGTCATCATGTCAGTGATGACCAACCATACGTCATCATCCTGCCTATTTGCTCGCAGGCTGCCCTATAAATTTCCAACCTGCAGTCAATGTTACCCTATAAAGGGTCTGTTCAGGGAACGCCACTCCAGTTGTCCAAGTATTTCCCTTTCTACGCTTTCCTGTGATGAAATATATCAGAAGTACTTGTTCTTTTTTCTTTCTGGAACCACATTATCAGAGATAGTTTGTGGGGTTTTTTTTCTTGTTTCTGTGTGTTTGTTTTTCTACTTAATGCATTTGTGCCTCCATTTTATAATAAATTTGTTTTGACAGAGAGACAGATTAAACGAATAACATTTTCCTTCTACTCTGAAGTGGAATATACAGCTATACAGCCTAGTGCAGTTCACATTAATGATCAGAAAATAAGGTAGAATAAACTCAAGAAATGCACTTGTAGTCATAATGAAACCTCATTCAAACTTCAGTTTTTTTCCTGTCTTCTTTTCTTGTCTCTGGTGGTGTTCATCTCAGGTTATTGGTTTGCCTAGAGTCTTGGTGTTACAAAACATCTTTCATAACAATTCAGTACAGGAAAGACCGACCTGTTGGAGCGGGTCCAGAGAAGGGACACAAAAATGATCAGAGAGGTGAAACACCTCTCCTACAAGGACAGGCTGAGAGAATTGGGATTGTTTATCCTGGAGAAGAGAAGGCTCTGGGGAGACCTTATTGCAGCTTTCCAGTACCTAAAAAGGTGCTTATAAGAAAGATAAGGACAGACATTTTAGTAGGGCCTATTGTGATAGGACAAAGGGTAACGGTTTTAAACTAGAAGCAGGCAAATTTAGATTGGACATAAGGACGAAATTTTTTTATGATGAGAGTGGTGAAACACTGGCACAGGTTGCCCAGAGAGGTGGTAGATGCCCCATCCCTGGAAACGTTCAAGGTCAGGCTGGACAGGGCTTTGAGCAACCTGATCGAGTTGAAGATGTCCCTGCTCATTGCAGTGGGGATGACCCTTAAAAGTCCCTTCCAACAATGAAGCACTCAGTTGATTATGGTAAGCAGAACAGGCTGTTAAGTAATTTTGGAGACTGGGTATTCCAAGATGTATAAAATGTGTTCAGGAAACATATGGTAAATAAAATGCAGAAAAAAAATAATTACCTTTTTTTCTCATGCTGATAATTTAGTCATAAACAACAGAATGGTCTCATCTAACCTAAGGCAATATTTTCTCTTAATTTTTTCACAGTCATCTTCTTCTGTCCCAATACTTAGCCTTTATGGGGAGGAAGGATGACGTAAGTATCACATTTATTTCAAAAAGGGATGAAATTACAAAGTTCTTTGAAGAAAAATCTTACCTGTGGATGTAGTCCTTTTTCCTTCGTCATCCAAATGCTTGCCATGCTTCAAAGACTGTATTACTGTATGCAAACACAAGGAGGCTGAAATTGAATATGCTAGCTTAAATCAGGCATTTCTTAAGCTTGAAAAAGTTCTTTCTTTCCTAACATACTTTTAATATTTTTGCATTAAACAGAAAGCAAGCCATAACAAAATTTAAAATTTGCAAGTGTAGAAATTTTCCTGACACTCTGGAAAATAAACACATTTTCTTTAGAAAATAAACACATACACTTAACATCTTAAAAAAATAGAAAGGAATGGTCTTATAAAAAAATAATATTCTTCACAATATTGAATCATCTTAAGAAATGACAGTTAGCATTAAGGTTCCATAAATTTGCAGCAGAAAGAAATTATCTCACGGAAAATAAATAAAGAAAATGTATTTTTAAATTTGAATATCAGAGGAGAAAATGTGTGACATTCAAAGGGTGACTTTGTTTTAGAGTGATTCTGAGAGTGCAATATTATTTGGTGAGGAAGTGTTACATTATATTTAGTTCTTGAAAAACTAGAGAGAAAAAATATATGATAGAAAAGGTTGAAAAACTGATCTTTTTTATTTAGAAGTTTGAAATATACAATGATGTTATGTGAAAAAATGTATTGTTGGCATGACCACAAGACTATAATTGTTTTCCACAGATATGCATTGTCAATTGTTATGAAAAGTGCTTTTAAAAATATGCTTTCCTTCATGTTGGATTTGGGAGTGAACTTACAATTTGACTGCCCATAAAATCTTTACTTGATAAACTCAGATACATAAATTCTAAAAACAGTTAAATAGAAGCACAAACATGTCTCAAGCAAATGAATTGAAGAATTGATATGAAAATTAATTGAATTCCCTCTACTAATGAAAAATGGTCAAAGTCAAGGTCAGCACGTGTCTCAAATTCCCAGACTTTTATATTCGTTCTCATTGCACTGTTTTAATGCTTTTCATAATATGTAAAATCTGGTCATGCCATGAAAAATCATAATTAGAAGAATTGCTGAGCTATACAATGTTGCTGTATAATTGGTAACTACTCTTTAAATTGCTGTCATGATAAACTCTTTTGTCTAAATTAATTTTTTCATCTCCACAGTCTATGGACACAAAGAAAAACGTGAGGGAGAGTAAACTTCAGCTTTTTGAAACCAGCTCACCCCTCTACCTAGCTTCACAAAGCAAACCAGAGCATAGGAAGGGGAGACAATGGGAGATTGGCTTCAAAAATGCACTGCTAATCTAAATTGATAAACTAATGTAGGTCCTCCCGGAAAGAGCTTCCTTAAGAGAAGGAGACTGCAAAAAATTCACTGTGATTTGGGAACCTATTCAACTGAATGAAACCAAACCAAGAAACAAAGACTTGCTTTCAAGGGCAAGTCAGAACTTGAGGAGTGCTGTATACAAACCTACATCTTTTTTACTCATGTCAGATTTTGTTGCTCTGAGTTCTAAAAAGCTTAATTATTCTAATTAATTGTAAAAGCTTTTTGGCCTTTTTTGAGGAGCTCTCTATAGGAGACATCTAAGCAAACCCACCTCAAATCTCTGGCTGTCTGGGCACCCTATCCCATTCACACCGGCAGCTGTTATTGGTGTCAGACAGAGGTAGGCAGCTGAAGGTTTCAATACTGAAAACATCTGGTTGCAATACCTGTATTTGGGAAAACCAACAAGCTTCACCAAGTCTGCATATTTCACACTTATAATTTGATATAAAGAACTTTACTGCATTTGCATTTCTATAAACTCAAGGGCATGACGTTACATACATACAGGTTGAGTACCCAGAAATAGACACAAGGGGAAGCTTTTTATAAAGCTGAACGCTCCCCTGCCCCGCATACACAAAGACCAAGTAGTGAAATAGAATATTCCAACGCATTTTAGAAAAGCCCTACTTCCCCTTCATTTTTATCAGTTATAACAGCACTGCTTATCACCAGAAAGAATTGCAAATGGCAACAAAATACTGGTGTTAAAAGTTGCGTCTATTAGTGTAGCCTACCAGAAATGAGGTAGAAGGAAAAGATCTGACAGGCAGTGTGTGTTCTGCTGACTTCCTTTGGGATGACTGCAAGTGGTTCTTACAGGCTATGCCTGTATAAACTGCCCAGGTAAAGCACATCCTTTTACTACCTAGAATATGAGGAAACAAGCAATATATTGTAAAGGTTAGTAAGATTGACTGTCTTCAACAGCTCTTCACTGTTGATGCTGTAGTGTGAGATCTAAACCAAGTGTACGCGCTGGCGGCACACAGGAAGATGAAAATGGCTAGTGGGAATGTACAGATAGATATAACTCTGTCCTGATATTCTTCCATCCTCTACACATTTTCTTCTACTCACAATAGAAGACTTTCCTTTCACAGACATTGTTTCAGCAATGATGGACTCGTAGTCCTTCGTTCTGCCTATGGGGAAGGTATCACGTCCACTGTTAGCAGAAAACTGAGTGTCTCAGATTTTACAGAGTTTTACACAGTTCATCATATTCCCACACAGAGAAAGGTAACACTACCACTAAGAACAAGACTTCAAAGCGGGGAGGGGGGGAAAAAAGACAAATCATATCATAGACTCATAGAATGGTTTGGTTGGAAGGGACCTTAAAGCCCATCCAGTTCCAACCCCCTGCCATGGGCAGGGACACCTCCCACCAGACCAGGTTGCTCACAGCCCCATCCAACCTGGTCTTGAACACTTCCAGGGATGGGGCAGCCACAGCTTCTCTGGGCAACCTCTGCCACTGCCTCACCGCCCTCACCGGGAAGAATTTCTTCTAATCTCCCATCTAAATCTTCCCTCTTCCAGTTTAAAGCCATTGCTCCTTGTCCTATCGCTACATGCCGATATAAGCCAAATAATTTTCCCCAGCTGTGCATTTTTCAGGGGCATTAGGTGAGGGAGTAGGGTCACAGCTGATGTCACTGCTTTTTAATTTGAATGCACCCATCTCCACAGGCATTTCACTCACAGGGTTGAAATTTATTCTTTTAATCCTTCTTGGGAGCTTCTTTACCGCTGCATTTGCTGTTTATTTGTCTAAACCTGTTTTATGTAGGTTTGTCCATTTTCTCAAAAGCAAGGATGTCATCGTTATGTCATTGTTCATATTCCAAAAATTATTAAGAAGGATTATATAGAAATAAAGTTAAAAAAAATGCATGATTTTCTGCAGCAAGGCTCTACTTTTACTTATCTCAATATAGAAGTGAACCCAGAAAGGAGAAGAAAGCATACACATGTTTAATTTTTGGTTTGAAATTGTTAAATAACAATTAGCTTCTGTGCTTTTGATGCTAATTATTTATTTGCAAAGCATATACTGGAAGATAACAAAACCAAATACAGAAAAAAATTGGTTCCTATAGACACACTCCCCAAAGGTCACTATGAAAAAAACAGCTGTCTTGGAGTTGGAAGGAAAAATCTGATCTATTAGAATTATAGCTGTGCAGAAACAGAATATGCAGTGGCAAAACATTTATAAAAAATTAAAATCACTGACAGCCACTTTTAAACATTATATATATAAACCAAATTGTTTCCTTGAAATAAACTATTTGTCACCTTGAAGTGAACTAAAGGAGTAACACATTGTGACAGCAACAGAGCTAAACAAAATTTAGCAAAACTTCAGTTTCTTCACATGGAGAAAATAGCATTAGAGAAAATAGCAATACATAGTTACATTAATACAATGCACAAGAAGAGAAATATGGAGAAAAAATATTTCATCAAAAACTGAGCAAATATCCTTTATAGTAATAAAAATCCTTCTTGGAGTAGTGGAAAGTACCATATCCTTTGTTACAGCACAAATATATGAAAGTTTAAAACCAGGCAGAAATAGAATCTCAAGAAATAGACAGATCATTCAAGGTAATATGTCAGACTACAGTATCATTGAAAAGAGAAGTTGTATTAGATATTCTTCTCAAATATAAACTCTTCAGACTGAAACTTACCAGTCCATTGTTCAACATTTTTCTCACCAATTTTGTATAGTCCTGAATTCTCTATCAAATACCAAATATTTATGCATGTGCTAATCTTTAACCACATGGGAATAGTCCAAGATTCAGTTTTTATTGTTCTCTCTCAGTTCCTATTATTCAGTCTTTCTGAAGTATTTTGCTGACTGGTGACATCCTCTTCTCTTTATAAAGTAATTCTGAGCTGCAAATGAAAGAATATGCATGTGTGTTGCAGAATAGGTCAAAGCTTTTCTCTACTCCTTCTCCAGTTCTAATGTCTCATACTAAAGTCATGCACAGCCTATAAGACTGTGTTCCTATGAAAACAGTGTCTGTTTATTAAGTGTTGCCTTGACAGTCAGAGACTATAAATGTGAAAAGCTTTTTATGTTATGTCTCTCATCCGTTTCTATCTCATCAGGATTATCTCTTTCTCCAGATGTTTGGAAACTGAATCTCAAGGACTGGAGAAAGCCTAGAATTTCTCTTCAACCAGTTTATAGCTATAAGACCTCTTTTCATATTATTTTTGGAAGACACTAACATTTGTTAGTGTATGGCCTGCCAACAGTCTTTCAATGGTTATCTGAACCCAGAAAAGCCACTCCTTTTACATGATGGAAAAAAATGTAAGCAATTCTGAGCTTAGATTTTTTTAGATTTATGTGACGATGTTTGTACACTCCTCCCACATCCCTGTTTTGTTTTTTTTTTTTCCAGGACTGGAAGACATCACTTCATATTTCATTGTGGTTTATTCTTCTAGAAGATTCTAACATGATTACAAATGTAAATTGAGCATTAGTATTATTGCATTGTGTGCAGAATGCTCTGCTCTTTGCCTCTTTCTCTTTGATACATAATGTGTTTTTGATGCTACTTACTAATTAGTACTACCATAACACTCCAGTCGGCATTAGAAACTGTTGTACCCACACGATCATTCTCCTCTCCTTTAAACACTTCATAACAATTTTTCCCTTTGACTAAACAGTACGTTAACTACTAAAGAACACTTTTAATGTGAACAAAATGTAATTAGAAAATGTAAACCACTGACCTTTCCTTACTTTTATACATATTTTCTTTTATTCTGGACATATTTTTAAATGATTATACTCAACAGTTACTTAGACACTATCATGCAGCTGTGAGTTTACTACTTAATGGCACACTAAAAATCTTCTGTGACTGCTGCTTCTAGACTCAGTATAATATTTCCCAGTGCTATATGGTTACTACATTGTATTCCTGGAGCCTCATTAAAAACCTTAATGGTAAGACATATAGATAAAATATTTTGGCAGAAATTCATACATTTACCTTAGAGAGAAAGACATCAATATGTACATGTTCCTACAAATAAATTTAAAATATTTTCCAGAAGACTACCAGCTATTTGTAGCTGTGAAGAACAGATTAAAGACTTTATGAGGAAACTGCAGAAGGAAAAAAATAATAATAGTGAGTTGCTTTTAATAATTACTTAAAAGTCACATACTTTTTTGAATGCAAAAATAACATATAGTCCAATAATATCTTCCAAAATACAGTTATATTAACTTCTCTTTGTGATCAATAACATTTAATTTTGCCACTTACCAGAGGATCTCAAGGTCTTCCAGTTACTGAGGTCAGACAAGTAAACACCAGAAGGAGATTGACAAAGTCATTATCCTCTACTAGCCCTTCCTTCCTCTCAGAGGAATCTGAGAATTTACTGGTATGAACCACAGGGACTGCACCTTTAATTTTCCTGTCAGGGGAACTATGATCACAGGAACAATGAAAACTGATGGGTCCATCAGCCCTGAATGTCATGCAGGAGCCCAGTACCTAAGCGTCTCTCATAATAGGTGAAATCAAACACCACCACAAACCCCAAATGACTCTTTCAATGAATGTAGGACATACAGTCCTCGCTGGAGAATTAGTTTTCACAAGTTATTTTTCCATCCCTGTTTTCTGCATCCTGATCTACAAGGGAAACCTTCAACATACCTTCCAAAGAAAGGTTCGGAAACCAGAAGTAATTCATACTCTAGATACAAAAATCAGGGATTAGGAAAGAATATGTTTCTATAGCACATAAAAATTTTTTACAACTCACCACCAGCTGACCCTTCACTTTGAGGATGGTAAAAGGAATATTTACCTATATCTCTTATTTACTAGGGACAGTAACTTTTCTACTTTGCCTTTTGTTAACACCTCACTGAAAATATTTATTAGCGTAAATTAGAAAACTCAGAGAAATTCTTTCAAACTTGGATTGAAGATGTCAGTCCTTGCACAATGGTCTGAATAAACCAACATAGTGCTTTGGTTGCACTACCGTAAATGGAGTGAAAAGGTAAACTTCTTGCTTTTAGCACATTCTCTTAGACATCTACAGAGGCTGTTGAAAGTCTCAGATTTGCAAAGCAATCTAAATTTTACAGTATAGTTTAATTTTTCTAGTTGCCGCATTCTGTTTTATGTAATAAAGAACCTTTGGTTATCTATTCAAAGTGTTGGATGTAGGGAGGAAATTCAGCATGCTAAGAACATCTAGGAAAGGATTTACAAATTTTATTCTCAAATGTCTGAATAAGGGCTGAAGGCAATTTCAATGTTCATTTAAAGAGATTCTAGAAATATGATACCAGTTTTTTTGTGTGTCTTCACTTTTGCAAACATATAGTCATTAAAATACTTTTTTCCTGCTGTTATACAATGATGCTATAGTCTGCAATGATATGTTTTATCTACGTAGTTTGTCTCAATATCTAACTTCTAGAAAGTACTACAAACCCTGATGAACTATAACCTACCTTCTAGTTATCATTTAAAGAGTTTTTTCTACCTCATAAACGGATTTCTGATTGTATTGCAGTTTCAAGTGCTATTTATATTGAAATAAAAGGTCAAAGGTATAGACCACATAAGTAGTAAATAGTATGAGGTCACAAGTTTGTAATAGAAACCTACTTTGTTTGCAATAAAACAGATAACCCATCCATGATTTCCAAATTTCAGTCTTGTAAAAGTGATTTTCACTCACTGGTAATGCAGTTAGTCGTTGGTTTTCAAAGAAGGCTTTGATCAGACATCTGTTTTGAATCCTGTTTTGCAACACAGGTCAAATAGCCATGTGGTACACGGTCCCCAAGACACAAAAGCTGAACAACCGTGTTCATTTCTGAGCTGGGGAGCCTTCAGGTAGGTCACATACCTAATGTATCACCATCATCTTCTGGGATTTCATTTGAGATTTAAAGTATTTCTGTGTACATTATTTAATGGCAGAAACTTAAGTGCCTAGTGCCAGAATCATTCTGCACAGTATAAAAAATAGATCTATTATAACTGTCACTCATTCATCAATGTCAGAGTAAAAATGAACAACTACCGTACAAGGGAAGGTTTGCTCCTTTTGACTAAAGAAAGTCTTTGCAGCTCAGGTTCAGCTGGGGTAAATTGTTCATCAGTAATTTTGAAATCATAAAAAAAGAAATTAAAGATGAAATTACCAGTTCTTCATGCTGCATGGAGTACATCCTGCGGCAAACATGAAAACAGTTGATTCCCTGTCATCTTTTTGCTTACCGAGGCCAGTGTGTGATAGTGTCCTTGGAGAGACGCTTTGTGCAATGTAGAACCCACTGTGACCAGAATGGATGATCAACACAGCTGCAAAATGGGTGACTAACACAGCTGCAAAACGTTGTCTTCAGTGAGGTTCTGCACATTCACTGTCCAGTGAAGGACACTTGGCCAACGTTGACCTGCCAAGAGCCTTATTCAGCTTCTAAGGCGAATAAACTGCAGGCATACAAGCCACTACCATCATTACAAACACAAGCAGCACTATTCCTTCATGAAATGCTAGAGGGTTTATCTGTATCCTCCTCTTCACATAGAAACTATCACAAGTTGACAATGTTATGTTCACTCTACAATCTTTAGAAGGCCAAGTCTCAAATAATTGTGAGAGGCTGAAGGAATAGGTCATGTTTTGTACTGCGTCATAGAATCATAGAATGGCTTGGGTTGGAAGGGAACTTAAAGATCATCTAGTCCCAACCCCGTTACCACAGGCGGGGACATCTTCCACTAGACCCTCCTAACTTTAGGGACTGTATCTGAAACTTCTTTGTTGCAGTACAGGATATTGGTAAAGTATTCATGAAGTAGCAGGAAAACCCAATTCTAGCCTCATCCATCATTTCATTCCATATTTAACCAGTTAATTGTGTGCACTTTCTTTTATACAGAGGTACAAATGGTCCACTGTGCACATGTGCAGGTTGAGAGAATATTATAATTAGTAATTAAACTCAATTGGTCTAATTTCAAATGCATTTTTGCTTGCATTTTCCTGAGAGTCTTAGGATGAAGGGTAGTAAATTAGAAACTGTTCAAATCAGTAGTAGTTCATGAACATTCAACTCTTTCTATCACTAATGAAATGTCAATCCCCTGTGCTGCTTCTGCCAGGGAGGCTCAAGTAAGAATACACAACGGCAGCAGGGAGTCAATGTTTTGTCAGTTAGGATCATGCCATTATTGCAGTGAGAACTAAATATTAAAAACCAGCTACATCTTATTTACAAAACAGTTACTCCCTGCTGAAATTTTAAGATGTAAGCTTAATTTTGCAGAAAAAGTAATTTTCTATTCACATTTCATACTGCAATAGCACAATATTTTGCAATGGATGATGCAGCATTCACTGTAGGAAAAATTCTATAATTACTCTATTAGTTGCCTGACAATGAACCAGGGGAAATTGTGAGAAACTAAAAACAAATTCATTGCAGAATTTATACTTAGATGTCCAACTGTTTAATTTAAATGTGTTTGAATTGAATATTATTATTACTATTATTATTATTATTATTATAAACAGATTCACAGAGGTCTTCAGATTCAGGTCATTCTTCTACTTCTTTTCATATTTTATGTGACTGAAAAGGTTGGCAATACTCTGATAGCTCTGAAAATAACACTGTGACCAGCCAGGGTCAACCCACCATGCTTCGGAATTTTTATATTCGATTTTCCTCTTTGAATTTTGATCAAAGATAAATTGATTTTGCTGATGAATGAACCAGAGTTCTTCCCTAGCATAAACTGACTAAGAGATGTGTTTGAAAGGGGACTGAACATCAACCTCTGACTCAAAAATATTACATACACTGAAAAATGGCTTGACTGACTACCTTGCTTTCCCCTGGCCTGGATTTCTGAATGTTTTACAATCAGCACAATCTGTTTCTATATATTGGTTTTCTCAGCCTTCTTAAAGGAAATACATCTGGATCATGATTAGAAGAAATAGGAGGTGGATAGAAAAACTGCAGTGCTTCTCCACACAAATCTCCATATAACTCCAGTACATGTATTTTGCCAGGTGGCATGCGTTAGAGTTAGCCCTGGAACAAGATTCATCTTTCCAGCCGAAATAGAAATTTAAACTTTTACAATTTCAACACTATATAAGATTAATATTTAAACCAAGAAGAAACATTTTATGTTTTCCTTAGCATGATTTCACCAGGATAAAGTATATATTTGTTTCAAGTCTCGTGTGGAAATTTTTTTTCTTATATTAAAAGTCATGTAGCCCACTTACTTTTGAGTCATTCTCTTCCCCTCCCCCCCAACATACCTTTCAAATACACCTGAAAACAAAACATTTGTTCCATTTAGAATAAGAACTCAGAAAAATATGATAGGTTTATTATACAGCTTGTAGTATGACATTCAGTTTCATTAGGCAACAATAGTAATCATCCTGAATGATTTAAATTTATCATTTTATTTTACAAAATACACACTTATAATATGGTATATATAAGTGTGCGTATACATGGAAAGATAGTTTCCATCAGTATAAGATTCAATAAATCGTCACCTACTTTAGACAATTACAGCAATTCAGAGACCAGCATATGACAAATTGAAATATGTTTAAAATGCAGTTTTCTTTAAAGTATAGACAATATTTTAGCAACTCTACTCTAAAAGCTTCAATATCTTGATTTTGCTTTCCATTGCCCCTAGCAACACAGGATTCGAGAGACACGGAAAAGATGATTTGAGAGACAGAAATGTATAAAGGGGGGAATCTGCAAGGGTTTCGCCTTTTAAATCTCTATTAGACTTCTATTTCACGGTTCAATTTTACAAACTCTGTATTGAGGAAGATAGCAATAGATGATATATTCAAACCTCTTGACCTGATGGAAAATCCCACTGGTGCTACAACAGAACATAAAAGGAATAGCCCTGCCCGGCATGGTCAGTGCCACCCCTGCCCTTTTTGTAAACTCTGGAGTGAGACAAATGCAAAAAGTGGACAGAAAAGACAGCTTATAAACCTTTTTAGTTTTTGGGAGAATACTGAATGACATCAAGCTAAAATCTGGTAACATGTTAGTGTTAATTACACGGTGTACTTAACTGTGTGCCAGCAGGCAAGCTTAGATTCTGGTCCTGTTTAATTTTCTAGGATAGTTGCAGACTTTGAAGAAAACTGAACAAGTTGGCATTCGGGACACAGAAGAAAAAGAGAGTCATAGCATGGCACAGGTTGTTTCCTGGAAAGGAAGGTAAAAGAATCTTCCTCGAAGGCAAAGTTGTCTAGGGTTGGTTAGGGGCTTCATGGTGGGTGGATCAAGTTGAAGGTAGGAAATTCAAACTAATGTAGTGCATAGATATTCCTCAGAGGTAAAGGACAGAAACAGTCAGGTAGAGAAAATTGAGCTTCATAGGAGGGGTAGAGACCCTCGGCTCCAAAGGGTTCTAATGTTTTTCCTGTGAGGTAGCTCCTAAATGGCTCAAGCAAATCTGTTACCCCCTACGGCAGGAGCTACTCACGTGCACAGGTATTATGGATCATGGCAATATACTGAACACATACTATGTCTGATTATAATCATGATTGTTGTGCTTACCAAGATAAAGTTCTGGCCTGCCATTAAAGTTGTGCTGTGCTTTCTCTGCTCTTTTTGCCCGTTTTTACAAACCAATTACTCTTTCTTCCAATTAACCATTGTTTGTGTTCAACATAGCTTCTAAATTTCCCAAGTTCTTTTTGATCCAGAGATTTAATTGGAGAAAAATATCTACTGAACACTAATTAGTTTGGAGGGCAATCTGAAAGAAACCTTAGTGAGATAAATCACTTTCACCCAAAAGTGATTAATTATTTTCGTGTCTAGTCTCATTTAAGAGCCCATAATCAGACACACACAATAAACCTATTTGGATATTTATGTCATATGTTTTTAATATACAGACTGACACAGTGCGACGGCAGCAAAAGGTGCATTCCTCAGAATGCCAGATAGCCAGCAACGGAAAGGAGAAGAGTTTTACATTACATTAGGCAAGGAATTATTTACGAACCACTTAAATGCAAGAGATGGCTTCTAGTGTAACAAAGAGAAGTTCACGTATGTACAGAACAACTTTGATGTTAATGAAGAGCCTAACATGACAGTCCCCAACACAGAGGGAGAACAGAGTCAGCTCTGAGTGTAAGGATATACTGACATATTCTGTCCTCCCCATCCCACAACAGGACTTGCCTAACGTAATCCTGGAAGAGCAGAGAAAGCATGAGAAACATCTGAAACCTATATGATCATCTAGAGGGAAGTAACAGCACGGCTGTATGAGAGAAAGAGACTTTCCTGATGTAATCTTCTATAAGGTGATATGATTTCTTCCATTTCTTCACCCAAATAATTCAACTTTGTAACTGTGTTGACTGCTTTGGATATGATGAATGAATTAACTTTTTATCTTAACCTGGCTTCAATGAAATGTGATTTAAGATAGTCTCATTCCTAAAGAACTTGCAGCATTTGTCAATTGTCATTTTTCACTGTTCCTTTTTTCTTACTTGATATCATTAATAGCTAACAAGAACAGAAAGTCACTAAAACCACAAGACAACCTGCAATGAACTTCCTCTACAAAATCCCTAAAATCTAATTGGGAGTACTGGAACACATTATTGTGTTGCATGAATCAAAGGGCAAAATAAGGCTCTGAGTAGCACAGAAGGAAGAGTATTTTTATCACGCTAACTCTTTTTAAATGCTAGGGAAGAAAATAAACACATTTACAAAACTTTTTCTGACAAATTTAATTTCTTCTCTAACTTATTAAAACAGGAAAGTAAATATTTGGCTTTTGGATGGTCCAACATTTTCCCATTGTGCTGGAGTTTTCTGAAGCAGTTTCTGCTGCCTGTACTCCTTTGTGCTGATGTTTTTATGCTTCATTTTCCTTTTCAGAATTTTGCTTTTCTGATCATAAGAATCTTACACACTCTCATCGCAAATGAAAGTCAGCAATCAGCTTGCTACAAATTCATTTGTAGCTAAAAAAGAGAAAAGTTTCACACTAGCATCTTTTTGCTCTAATATGTTTGTCCCAGAGTTTAAACAGTTCATGAAAGCATCATTTTTGATATCAGAACAGGACAAATCTTGGCGAGCTTTCAGATCTCAATTTGTAATTAATTGTTCTTAAAAACAACCCTTGAAATTTAAAAAGAAACTAAAAAAGAGGCATTGAGGAAAACCATATAATGCCATAAAATTACGCGTTATGTACAATATTTGCCTCATTTAAGCTAGTAAATTTCTTGACTGCTTTTTTTTCCATATCTAAGTGTTATGTAGCTTTATAGATTAGTCCTTAAAGTTCATGTCATAATCTTAAGAAGTTCCTAAGCATAATTTCAGAAGGGATAACTTGGTGTTGTTTACTTCACTTGTTTTGTAAGTAGTTCTGTGATATTCATCAGTTATTAAACATGAGAAAGTTATGACTTTCAGTAAAGTGTGGTTGTATGTTGTTCTTTCAAATGCATATATGCAATTTGTGAATAAAAACCTGGAGTGAGAGCCCAGCTCCAAGACAAAACTGTAAAGACCTAACTAGAGCTAAAATTTGTGCTCTAAGGAA
>NW_009615730.1:45219-59683 GCF_000690535.1 Cariama cristata | reverse complement strand
TTCACCTCATAGAATTTATTATGAATTACTTTGTGGTGAGAAATGTAACAGAGTCAAAACAATTAGACTGGTATTTGGCATGCCTGGAAGGAGATTTCATTTTTCTCTTGAACATGAAGTACAGAGAAGCACAGAAATGCAGGTTGATAAGTAAAAAGGCTTAGTTGCACAGCAGACAGGTCCATTTCTTCCTTTGTTCGGAATTAATTTTCCCCTCTCTCTTGACACTCAAAAGCTTTCAAGGAGAGATAAAGAACATGTATTATTTCCCGGAAATTATTTTTAAACAGAATGATCTCTGTAACAGTGCAACTAGAAACTTTAATTCCTCACAGGAAGCAGGCCCATGAATTTCATTTCAATTTAGCTTCTAAACATGCAGGGTCTCAGTCCTGTCACACAAAGAATTGAGTTTCTAAGGCACTGAGAAACCAACACAGAAAGGCACAAACCTAACTGCAGAAGATTAGCAACAACTAATTAACTTATACAGTGTGATTTCCATTCACCAGTTACAGCACATCCTGTCAACTTGGAGGCTCAACACGCACATTGTAATCCTATATTACAGCTGTGAATCACTGCTTTTTTGCAAGAGCCCGTGAAAAAATAGTTTTAAGAACTAATTCTGGGGAGTACTGTGCTGGGAGGAGGAAAACAGGAAATTAATTTCAGGGGAACACTGTGACTTTATCCCTTGGCTTATTTTTTCCTGACTTTAAGCAGAGGTTCTACTTGTAGAAGCAAAACCTTTTTCTTCAGCACTCGTAAGCCTCAAGCCAACACCACTGCCATTCGGACTCCCTTTGGACTCATGCACTGCAGAGTTATTCTACTGATATAGTTCACTTGGATGACAACAAAGAGCATCTTGGACTGCAGTCAAAACCTGAGAAACTGGCTCTCAAAACTTCTACCAGGCTATGTTTTCCTCTATTGTTGCATCAGTCTCAAAAGATATGTAGCAGGAAAAATATCTCCTGTTCGAGTTCTTACAAGTAAATTAGACACGGTCATGAGAGGCTGGAGGAGTGCTGACTAACAGCAAAATTCAGCACTTTGTCAGACTGTTCTTGTTTTCTTATAGACCTGTGCTTTAAGTCAATTAGAATCTTGTTAGCATTTAATGAGCGTTACATGACAAGATCCATTCTTTTTAATCATTGCTCTATTTTACAAGCTAAGAGAAATACTCCCAGCAGCTTTCAACCCATGCAGCAAACTGGTCTGGGAGAGGGAGAGAAGTTGAGAGAATGGATTATTCTTCGCCATGGTTTATTTGCATGGTATAATCATGCCTATTTGCAATAGATTTATTCTGGTCTAAATTCATTGAGGTCAATTTCAAAACTTTTCCTAATGGTTTTATTTTGGGGTAACAAGTCCAGTTAGGTAAATGTCTTCATGTCCATATATCTGGCTGTTTTCTGTTGTTTTGTTTATTTCCTTGTAAAGTGTTCTGAGTTGCTGTTCCAATGTGTAAACTAGAAACCTTTTAATTTCCAGCTCCTCAAGTCTCTATTAGTCCTGGGAGGCTTTCCAAGTCTTATTAAAACAAATTCCATTTCAGTCTGGTGGTGCAATACATTTGTTATTCATTCTTCTGCTCTTCTTCCTCTTTGTCATCTTCTAATAAGCAATCTAAAAACGTCCTTTATGCAATTTTCTAGAGCTAAATAGTTCTTACAGAAATATGTCCCTATGTAAAATAGGGATAATGATATTCATCTCCTTTGTAAACCACTTGAGATCTTCAGCCAGAAAGCACTAAATAAGTAAGTATTATCATAACAAGCGTGTCTTTCATACAAACCAACAATCATAATGCAGATCAGATTCATTGTCAAGAGAAGTAAACAATGATAGCCTCACAAATACATTATCTCATTGAACAACACTCAAAGATACAGATGGCAATTATTTGAAAAGTAGTAAGGAGAAGATATTCTTAAAGTAAAATGTGCTGAAAGTTTATCTATAAAAAACCAAAATATATTCTTGGTAGATTGCTTTCAAAACATTGACTCTTTTTTTCTGGTAAAATGAAGAAAATGTTAATAAGCACTACAATTATTTGTTCACTACTGTGTCTAAATGGGCAATAAGGAAAACAATCAATCGATTGAACTCTCAATGTTTGTTTTTCAGTTTATTATTACTCTACTGTGGGGCTAAAATATATGCATATGTAAAGAAATATTTGTAATGACTGCATTAAAATTATAGTTTTAAAAGTTATAATTTTAAAGTAATTCTAACTTGTGCAACATACTGTGGAGTCCAGTGGAGAAGGTCATAAGTGTAATGAGTCTCCTTTTTTGATACTATTCAGCTTATTACTAGTCTTTAAAACAAAAATAATAAGGAACTTACGTTGACCCCATAATACGTGCTCTGTGAATAGAAATCCATCAAGGTTTTTAGTCAATAATACTCCATTACTTAATTTTTCTCCCATAAATTTTACAAACTACTATTCAATATTTACTCTGAAAGATTTTCAACTATGTATTTCCAGGTGGTTTCTATTACAATAAAATAAAATAGCCTAAAATATATCAAGCAATGAGTGAATCAGAAAAATCTCACTGACAACACTTGGTTTGGAAGGATGTCTCTTTGTGAAAGGTAAGATTCACTGGAGTCTTGATAATGTGCTACAGAATTCACCTAACACGCTAGCTGTAGGTTACTGTAAGTCTGAGCAAGTTTGAGTCAAGTTAGTTGAATTACACTATTTTTAACATGAAAGCAGGAAAAAAATCAGTTCTTTAAAAAAAATTTAATCAGTTTTTCTATTGGCAAAACAACTATGAGTCACAAAGAAAAACATTTGATTGTACAATTAGAATTCGTATTTTGGCAAAAACTCTGAAACAACCTTGCTAAACAAGTGAATGAATGAGTGAATCCAGGCCTCTCTCCGTAGAACTTGGGAGTTTCCATGCACAAATCCTCTGTTATCAATGCTCAGGTATAACATTTATAAAGAAATGACAGACATTTTTGGAGTGTGGAAGAGAAGCAGTTCTTACAGAAAATGCTCCTTCTGATGTCTACAGTGTAGAAAAAAAATATTATTAAGATTATTTATAACAATTATAGAATATTTTAATTTGTTTAATATCAAACGTATAAAATTTTTTGACAGCTTATGTATTTGATACCTGCAAAATTGCTCTAATTGCTTTATTACACATTTTCCCAAAAATTTACTTATGCGTATAATGTGATACTGTTCACCCAAACAATTATTTTGTAGTTTTAAATAGAATATAGAAAAAAATATATCAGAGAGATCAACTGTTGATTGTTACTTCTCTGATCTACTTAAGAGACAGCTAAGTTTTGTAATTGGAGTAACACATGCCTGGAAAGGTTTCACCACAAGATTCCCAATCTAGAACTTACAAGCAAAGTCATGCAAATGAAGCATTACCTAGTGTGAAAGAAGATAGAGGTAGGGAGCACTTAAGCACATGGGACATACACCAGCCTAGGACTAGACGGGATGCCTCTGAGAGTGGTGAGGGAGCTGGGCAATATTATTGCAAGGCAGTTGTCTTTATCATCTTTGAAAGATCATGGAAATTTGGGAAGTTCCCCGATTTCTGGAAAAAGGTAAAAATGAAACCCATCTTCAAGGGACAAGAAGAGGATTTGGAGAACTGTAGACTAGTCAGTCTCACATCATTCCCTGGGAAGGTTATGATGCAAATCCAAGCCTTTTTGAGCCACCAGAAGGGAACTGGGAACAACCAGCATGGATTTACTAAGGACAAACTGTGCATGACCCACCTGACAGCCTTCTATGATGAGATGACTGGCTCTGTGGATCATGGGAGAGTTAAAGATGTTTACCTTGACTTTAGCAAGGTTTTTGATGTAGTATACTGTAGCATCCTTACAGAGAAGTACGTGAAGTATGAACTGTTGGAGAACATTACCAGTTGGATGGAAAATCGGCTGCATCACACAAGGTTTTTGATGGGGTACAAAGTCCAGCTGTCCGCTGGTTACTAGTGGTGCCTGTCAACAATTAATTCTGTTCCAGCCAATACTATTTAATGTCTTTAATAATGTCCTAGAAGGAAAGATAAAATGCACTTCTGGAAAGTCTACAGACAACATCAAGCTGGAAGGCAGGGCTCAATGACAGGACTGCTATTGTGTGGAATGGAGATTTAGGCTAACAGAAAACTTACAATGTTCACCAAATGCAAATGCAGTCTGGCATCTGGAATAGACTAAAACTGTGTAGCGGTATGGCTGGAGATCAACTCGATAGAAAGTATTTGTGCAAAAAGTAGACCTTGTCTTGGTGGACAAGAAGTTGAACATGAGTCAGTGGTGTGCTTTTATAAGGAAGAAGACGAGCTGCATATTGGGATGTATTAGCAAGAGTATAGCCAGCAGGTTAAGAAATGTGATTTTTTTGTTTCGTCTGCATTCAGAATCTGTGAGACTACATCCAGAGTACTGTCTCCATCTTTGGGCTCCCCAGCACAGAGAGATTGCACTAAGTCCAGGGGAGCCCATGGCATATGAGGAAAGGCTCAGAGAGCAGTATTAATTTCTTTATGTTCTACCTCCTTTCATTCCTCTTTGCATTCCCTTGCCTTCTCTCCAAATCCTCAAACAGTCCAAATGGGGAGGGGGGGGCGGGAAGAAGTATAAATTCAAACCCATACTTTGTTCAGTAAAAAATGATGGCTCTTGCTTAAACATTATTCTAAATTTTTCACTCTGAAAAGCAGTCAGACAGTAGCACAAGTTGTCCAGAGAAGCTGTGAAATCTCCATCCTTGGAGATATTCAGAATGACTGGATAAGGACCTGAGCAACCTGTTTCAAGCACGGTTGGAGTAGATTACTTCCAGAGGTCCTTTCCAATCTGTTTGAAAACTTCTATGGGTCTGTGATTCTACATATGCAGTTCTTGCTAGTTCACTGGGATGATGCAAAGGACACAACACTATTGTTTTGGCTAAGATCAGAAGTGCTTCTATAACCTTCAAGTAATGGAAGTCTTATACTCAATATATTGTTATGTGCAAGAAGGAAACAAGCCACATATATATGTCTGTATGTATACATGCATGTAGATAAGAATCTAATTACTAATCTGACACAAATGAAATAATTATTAGCCTAGTTATAGTACAGTTATTTGTCTAATTTCTACAGAAGAGCCTCATTAATAATATCCTTAAAATGGTCATTAAAAAAATACTAATCTCTACCAATTTTCTCTGACGTTGTGCTCAACCTTCCAAAGTCCCTCTAGGTCCCAAGGTTGACAGGGCTAGTCTTCCTCAAGCAGAGAGGTGGGAACTCTCACCAACATCCTGAGGTCTTTACCAGGAGCGGTGTGAATTCATGGTGAGTGTCCCTTCCTTCCAGGTCATTTGGATTTATTTTTATACACTTCCCCATCTCCACATGCTTCCTTCCTCCATCTTGGTCCCAGGGAAGGGGTGAGAGCTGCCCCACAGCCCCCAATACCTCCCCTCCCCCAAGGGCCGTTTGTCCGGCAGGGACTGCCCGGGGCTGTCAGCCCCTTCCCCGGCGGCACTCCCAGAGCTGGAGCTCAGCCAGGCTGGGCAATGGGCACTTGGCCACAGGGCACCTGGTCAACCCGGCTCAGCCCCGCTCAGCCCGAGGGCAGCCCACCACCCCTGGGACCCAACACAGCCTGCCAAGAGCAATGGCAAAAACATATTTACCAGTCTACAGGAGCTTGAAATAGTTTGCTGCATGGAGGAAATCAAACATCAGTCTAGTGAGTTATGTTTTCAGAAATTGGCTTGGAAAAGTTCTCCACATGCACCTGAAGATATAAATTTGTCTCCTGAAGCTGCACACTCCAGGTTTCTTTGCTAGTTCCAGAGGTATGAGTTCACATGTAGCTCACTCCTGTACTAAAGACACTACTTAAAGTCTCTCTCAACAACATCTCAGTATCCATTTTGACCACTTCTGAAGAAATTTTATGTATTTCAGACCTACAGTCTTCTGCCTCACTTGGCAGAAAGTGGTTGAGAAGGTTAAAACACATTTGGAGAGACAAACACACACAGAATTATCACAAAATGTTATTTCATAAAAGTATACAGAAGATCTGAAGTGGTGATTTTATTCTTTAAACCATGATTTACGTCTTATTTTGGGAAAAGTGTAGGACATTTTTTCATTCAAAATAAAGCTTGCCATCGTTAAAGAAATACCTTTTATGAACATGTATTTAATCAAATGATACAATTGTAATTGATGAGGTTTTTTGGCTGACATTTGATCTCTGTCCTATATCAATCAAAAATTACTTTAGGAAAACAAGATCATATCAAAAGACTTAGAAGCAGCTGTAATTTCCCTCAATCTTTATGCCCCTTTTTTTGCTTCCTTTGGCGTTTGTACATCCATCACACTTTTTAAGCACTTGCACTCTTTTTTC
This sequence comes from Cariama cristata, assembly GCF_000690535.1. Lineage (NCBI taxonomy): Eukaryota > Metazoa > Chordata > Aves > Cariamiformes > Cariamidae > Cariama > Cariama cristata. Next base: position 53,230 of record NW_009615730.1, on the reverse strand, counting down.
AGACTTCTACACCATGACATCAGAGATGGCTGATAACCAGCATGAAAAAGAATCAAATGTGAAATAAGTTCATTGTAGTAGCTACAGATACACAGAGAAATAGACTTTAAAAAATGTAAAGCCCTAAAAGAGATCTGACGGGCTAAGTGAAAACCCTTCTGAAACACAAGTTCTTCAAATAGTCAAAATCTGAACTTCCAGTTCAGAGTAGTCTTGACATAAGTCAAGAAGACTTATTTTCTGTCAAGGATCATTTTCTTTTTTTTTGTCTTTTCATTTTCTTTACCCAGAAATTCAGTTCAAAATCTTATGCAAGATGTAATAACAATAAATCCAATGATCAACATTGGAAAAATCAACATGAAAACAGACACTCAAACACACACCTAAATCCTGTTCATCATGGGTCGGAACTTACCCATCTATATCCCATGCATTCAAATACTGTGCAGGAAAAATATCACTATATACCTAATACGATAAGATGAATGCATTAATTGAAGCACCACGGCAGGAGTAGACTGCAGCCAGCCAGGAGATGAGGATGACTGCAGTGCTGGCCTGGGCCATACCATCACCGCCAGCACCCCAGCAAGGGTTAGTGACAGAAAGCAGGGTCACCTCCCGCAGCCCCACGAATGCGAAGCGATAAAACAGGTCCAGGTGGAGAGGCCAGTGAGTGAGCCAGGTCCGTCTGTCAGCTGAAACAGGGCTCCTGTGTTCCTGGGAGGGGGACACGAGGGTGGTCCCAGATGAGGCCGCTTATGGCAATATAGGACTGCTGGTGCCCTCGCAGATCGGGTACTGCCTGATGTATGCATTTGTGTTAGATATTTGAAGTAACCCTTAAAGAAGCATATATAATTCTCTGTGTGTTCCTGTATATATACAAAGTAGTAAACTATTCTTACACATGATTCTCATATGTTCTGTATCTTATTCTCTATATATTATATGTATGTGTTCCGTTATAAGATTTGCAGAAAGCTTGGGGTTCTGCTTAGACCTTATGGTAGAGATATCGGTTTAGAAAAAATTTATATGCAAGAAAGAAACAGTCACTGAGGAAGAAAGACATACTATTTTGGAAAATACATCAAATTACAGGTACATTAAAGGTACTTTTTTTCTCTTGAATTTCATAAATATACAATTATGTGGTAGCATTCCTACCCTAAATGCTGGAAGAACTTCTGGTATTACATACATTGTAATATACCTACTGTATAAAGTTTTACAAGTTATTTTCTTTAGTTTAAAGGTTTCTTCACATGACAATCACTCTTTATTAAAGAACTAGTGTGTATTTCCACTGCTAGTATTGGAAGTTTTTTTTTAAAAAAAAAAAGTTCCCCTTGGAGACATCCCTGTTGTCATTCAAGGACTACTTACCCAGGGTTACAATTTTACTTTTTAACCGTTGCAGATCATTTGCAAAACACACAGGGAGCGGCTTTGACATGCATTAGTTGAAGGTACGGTCAATGTGAGAAAATATGGCCAATAAGAAGTTGTTTTTCAGGAAAACAAATTGCTTTCAATGGAGCTGATTTATGAAGTAGATCATGATGAAATTTAAAAAACACAATTGCAATACAGACTAATGATGTTAAGTTGTATTAGTGTCATATATCGTTAGTGTTTATCAAACCATGTCACAATCTAAGACAAATCATTTCAGATTTTCACAAAATGATAGCAAAAATCCAAAAGAAGGAAAATATATAGGTGAGTGGAAGGTAAAGAAATATACTCCAACATTTGAAAAAGAAATTATAGACTATTTCTTACAAGGACATGATTAAAAAGTTTAACGCAGGAATAGAAATATTTTCAAATGTATTTACTTTAGTTGGAATGGATTTTATTTAAGAAATGCAGAATAATAAAATTAACCCTGGAAAATACTTATTTCAGTTGTAATCACAGTGGTAAAATTTATGTAATTAGATAATAACTGCATAATACTGCACTGACAGTACATGTTACTAGTACATGACAAAGTAACAATATGATTATGTGAAGAATTAGCACAAAACTTCCTTCATTAGACTTTAGGAAGAACTTACTACATGTTGTGATCCACCTGGAGCTATTAGGGCAGTATGAATAACTTCCTTGTTCTCCTCCTTTACCCAGAATTCTAAATCCTTCTAATGTGATTTATGAATAATAATTTGTTTTACCTTCAGACTTTATAAAAAATATTTTACCACTTTTTTTTTCATAGAATTATGCCCTCTTAGAAAGTTGATTAATATGAAAACTTCAGACGTTATGGTAACACTGCTCAGTTCCACATCTCGTACTTGCAAGGAATCCACTTTCACGTGAATGTATTCAAGTCTATTGATATGAATTTTTCTCAAGCCTGAGATTTAATCAATGCCCTTAATTAACTTACAGGAATTCAAATTAAGCTCTATGAAATATCTTCCTTCCTACCATTTTTCAATTAATTAATTTCAATTAAGTTTTTACACTCAAAAGAGAATTCAGGCTGAAGTTGATAAGTGATGATAAACATTAAAATGGGAGAATTTTAAGTTTTGGGGGTTTGTAAGGCAAATATCTGAATAATACATAAAATTAGTTTAGCGTTTATTCTTAATATCTTTTTGCCGAAGATAAATCTGAGGCTTTATCAGCTGCATAGGAATAATATATCAAGGGACAAACTGGAAGAAGGTGGCAAATATCTGGTAAACTAATTCAAAAATGGGATTCCCTTTTTCTGGATGAAACTAGAGTAATAAAGAAACAAAGAAAGCTCCCAACTTTGACTGATTGAAAGAATTGAAGAGCAGGTTTCAAATATATGTCAAAATTGTGTATAGTGAGAGAACTCAACACTAGAAGCTGTCTTTAGATCAGTTCTGTTGCAAGTAAATCACATCCTTGGTTGCCTGAAAAACAAGTTGTCTGCAGACTGCTGTACATAAACACGTACTCTAGATATTATCTCAAGAATTGATGTCTCTCATATGTGTTCCACTAAGGCCTTTATTCAAAAGGATTGTAAAAGCAGTTTTATCAAATCTTTGTAAAACATATCTTCAAATGCTGAGGTCCTTTTTCTCTGACCCAACAAAATGCAGGGTTATTTTTTCCTGGTTGTCATACAGTAAAGATACATTTAAAGAAGATGTCCTGCTGAAGAGAGGGTAGCTTACATGTAACTACAAAATTTAAGCTGAATATTTTGAATAGTTTCTTCTTAGTATTTTTAACTTTATGTCAAAGACACCTAGAATGTTCTTTGAGGTTTTTTTTCCTCCAGAATCTATTTTCAATAAAACTGCTACATTTTATGTAGGTCTTTAACCAAGGTTGTGTCAAGGTAGGAAATCTGTAATAGCAGAAAATTTTTCCTTTGTTTTATCAACATTGATTGTCATTTACTCTGTCTTTCTAGGGCTTTGCATAACTGTTTGGTTAGCATTAACATTAATATAACATCTTTTAACAAACAATCAATACTTGGATCACCACAATATCCTTCAACTGCCTATCATTTATTTTATTAGAAATGCCATTTACATTCTTGACTATACTGGACTATTTAATAATTAATGGTGAATATCAGTTATTTGTCTGTATGATTCCTTAATGGCATAAACAATTCTTTTGTGCTTTGAAAATATAAAGCTTTATTATTATTTGACAAAATCATTAAAATTTCTTGATAGATACTTCTAATGTCTTCACCTTCAAGAAAGAGAACCAAGTTGAAATTGCTTTCTGTTCTTTGACTATTTCGTTCATATCCATTGTAAACTTTCACCTTTGGAACTACATTTAAACTCCTAAATTAGTGTGCTCAGTTACTGGTAAGTAATAAGAGTATTGGCATGACTGTAGTCCCAGTTGCGTGGTGGAGAACACAGATGTTGAGGTAAAGGCATGCCTCCCACCTCAGCTCCTCCACCTCCAGCCACCTGGTGATATCCTGCAGATGAAGGTCACCTTCGTAGCCATTCATTTGCTCCAGCTGCTTCAATTTCCTGCAAGGATCTCCAACCCTAGGGCCTGATCCCCCATCTTCATACACTGTGACTGCACCCACGCCCACCTGAGGAACTGCTCATCTCTTCATACTCGCTACTACCCTGACCTGACATTTTTCTTATGGCTAGAACCAGGAGGGCTAGTCCAACCTCTGGATGGATTTCTGCTGGTGGTGTGAAGTATAGATGACTGGTTGAAAAGCAAGGAGCCAGTGTTTTACACTGCAGCAAGTTATGTCCAATTAGCTGATTGTCTTTATTTCTAATCATCTGTCTAGTCATAACTTCTTGAATTAAGTTACTTGCTAGTGGTAGAGACAGTTATATCGGTAAAGTCAGAAGAAACTACTGCTGCACACTATGATGGAGTTGAGAACTTAAATGTGGATCCATAATTAATTGAGCAGTATTGAAAAAGAAAAATTTATCAATCTGTGAAGACAGTGATATCCAACAAAATTAGTTGAGACTGTGATTTGCTTTAATTACTGTTCTCTTCTTGACCTTGTAAATAATTATAGAGTGCTAAGGGTCAACACAAAGTAAAAACTCTACAATCTGGGTAGCACATAAGTCTTTCTGAGCATCATGTCAGGTGTCTTTTTAAGGATCATCAATAAAAAATACTTCAGAAATGAAACCTTCAATACATTCGAATATATTTTTCTACTTAAGTTATTAACAATTTTTGTAGCATTATTACACAAAACAGTCTATCCTTGATTACTTAAACAATACATTCCCTACTTCTGGTGCTTGTAAAAAGTTTTGGACATAAGAAGGAAACTTTTTTTTATTTTCAAATAATAAAATTCCAATATAGGAAGGCAATTACTCTTATTGGTACTTAGCTAGATGAAATCAAATGGTAAAAACAGTTGCCTATAAGAATCTATATTTAGAGTATAATGTATTGGGGTATCCGTATGCAATGGTCTGCCTATTCAGGGATGCTCAGAGATTATACATCTGCTTTATAGTTTACAATTTGGGAAGCACTAATTATGATTCAATATTCTTGCAGTGGGTTGACCCCTGTCCCTAAGGCTTTAATGGATAACCCTAGGTTTTTTTCATTGACTAGATTAAAATTATTAAACAAAACACCTGTGTGTTGTTATATGTCTGTCTCCAAGAGAACAAATAATCCCATGCAAAACATGTTTTGAATGGAATAATTTGAAAAAAGGAATAAAACCAAAATTGCTCTTCAAACTAACTGGACCTAAATTAGATGCAAGCAGAACAAAATTGCTTCATCCAGGGGTCATCTAAATGCTTCTAAATGCCTGAATAAATATTCAGATATTGCTTTGTTCACATTAATTAACCAGACATGTTATAAAACTGAAATTCTACCTAAACTTTCTAGAGCAAAGGTTGAAGAAAGGGTTAATTCCAAAGTTTGCTAGACCTCATTTGTGATGGAGATGCAACACTGGATAGTGAACACCTGCAGAAAGAGGCTTCTGAAATGTGAACCACTCTATAATATAAACTATCCCTTTGTCAGTTGCTTGGCATTACCCATCACAAATACCCGCCCCTTTATACTTTATATCCATTCACACAAAAGATTATTATTCTGCTTTTTTGACTGAAAGACTGAATATTGCCACCAAGAAGAGCACTGACATTTGAAAGTGGTTTGAAAATCAGCATATTCCTTGATAAACTGAGATGTAGACTGTCATTATGGTGATAATTCTGTTAATTTGTATTTTGTAGAAACAAGATGCAAGCAAAAGAGCACATGTAGATGAATGAAGCATTTCTAAAACTGCTACTGCCTATTAACTGGCAGATTGATCTCTGCAATTCAAGCTGAAGAAATTCATTTTCGTCTAGAGATTCTGGATTCAGTCCCCATGAGAGAGTATCTGAGGTGAATGTTTCATTCAGAGTTAAATACTCCTGCAGTTGAAATGCAATCTTTAAATATACAACATTTCTTGGGAAAGGGTGGTTTTGGTGGTGTTTTCCCCCAGCATTTTAGGATGTGATTTTTTGCCAATGAAACACATAAGACGTGCTCCAGTAAAAACATATTGCAATGAAGAATCCCTTCATTTGGCAAACTTAATGCCATAGATTAAGTAATGCTTTCTGGTTCTTCTAGCATTTCTAAATATCTAGTATAAATTGTTGGAAATTAGAAAAAAAAATCCTGAAACCTATACAATTATTGAAAACTAAGTATAGAATTTGATTCTCATTTTAAAACATTATAACTAGGTGCATATATATATCTAAAGTTTTGTGGCAGGTGTTTAATATAACATAAAAGAATTTACCAAGTTAACTTCAGAAAGACTAGTAATAGGTTCACAAATTGCTTCTCAGTGAAGACAAATAATTATAAATTTTAAGGAACATACTGTTGAATTGACACAATTGTAATGACATCTCTGTAGGTGGCTCATATCATGAACTGTTTTATATGCTAGTAGGAGCATAATGACAGCATTTGCACAATAGGCCTACGCAAGCATGAGGTAGCATAATTGCAGCATCACTGAAGCATGAATACAGACTAATTAACAAAATTGGAACTGCTGCACTCATGCTTAAATTTCATCTATCTTATTTCATTTACTTTTACATGCTGTTGTGGTCACAGAATTGCTGCGTTTGTTGTCTGAATATTACAGATAATATTGTCCATTTGCTGCCTCCATCTTCCTGTTCACTTTGAATGTATCAGTAACACAAGCAGGACTCCATTTTACGGAGTGCTCTCCTCTAATATTTTACTTCGGGTTATGCCATGGAAGGTCCAGTCTCCCTTGCACATACAGAATATTTGCATATATGCATAAATATGTATACGTATGCAGATCTATATGCACACACATCTAAAGATATCCCTTTTCCATGTTTTGCCATTGGCCTAGTGATGCTAGACAGCCTATGTTTGTATGCGTATGTACATATGTATGCATATACATATACACAAAAACTCTTACATGAATCACAAACTGTTTTCTGTATGTTTATACACACACAAAGTTAAGCCAACAAGGCAATATATAAGGAAAAGTACCAAAAAAAAAAAACCAAACAAACCTCTAGGAAATTTAATCAACTAGTTAAAAGTTATGACTAATTTTTAAAAAAAAATTTAAACAAATAGGTAAAAGTTATGACTAATTTAAAAAAAAAAAAAAAAAAAAAACAAAAAACCAACAAATATTCTGTGTTAAAAAGAAACGGTGATGCACACCGTTGGTTGCACACATCTTCTGCTCATTCTGTGGTAGAAGAAAACTCTTGCTGATACTGCTTCTGCAGATGAAAATTCTGGGAAAAAAGTATAGCAGAGAATGACATTACTGTTCTGCAGTAGGTGTAGTGCCACATCAATCTCTAGATATGTCATTTATTGTCAGCCTGAAGAAAAAGATCGGTCAGGGATCTAAATATTCTAAAGCACATTCCTAGAGTTCTGTTCTTTAACGTACAGATTGTAAGGGGTGCTAAGCAGGATGCGTAAGGGCAAAGGAAAGCGCATTCTACTAAGTAACGACTTGATTTTTTTCAACAAACTGTAAGTTCGCACCAAAATCATTGCCAGATTTTGCGTCTGCTTTGGGAATGTGAATCTGCACCATCAGCAGTTAGTAAAACTGCAGTAAATTGTTGTATGCATTTCACGTTTCAGCAGAGACATCAGTATTCATTGTTCTGAAGGAATCCATCAGCTCTAGGCATCAGCCTAGGCTTCAGCCGTCTTAGTCTGTTGTAGTTTTCTGTCTGAAAGCTTCTTGAGTGAAAGAGACCACTCACTAATCTCTGCAACACTTTGACAACAAACTGGGTCAACAGAAAGTTGATTCTTAGGGTGTAAATGTTAAAAAGATAAAGAATATAAAGAATTTGGGATAAAACAAAGAAAAAACAAACCGAGTAGAGGAACCAGAAATATTTTTAAAGTATCAAATTAATGGCAACAATAAGGAAACCATTACAGCTTGTTGGATATGTCAAAAAAATACTGATCTAGG
>NW_009615730.1:15205-45203 GCF_000690535.1 Cariama cristata | reverse complement strand
CCCAAAGGTGGGAAGCAGGTATTGTTTCCCACTGAAGGTACAGGACAAAAGAGTTCTGTTTAAATGAGGGGTTTTTTAAACTGCTGAATTTACACAGATTAATTTACTTTGACTGAAGAAAAACAAAATGAAACAATCACAGCTGAAAAAAATTATTTTATATAGAAGACCTGTTTCATAAATCTATATAATTTCTATTGTATTGTCTCAAGCAATAGAAAGAAACAGGCAGAACCTACTGTCTTTGCATTAGTGATGCTGATGAATCCAACCAGAGCACCACTGACGCAACTGCAAAAAGCATCTCTAAACATCACTGAATATTCAAGTCAATTAATGAGAACATTATGCATGTTTTAACTCTGCTAATATTAATTGTTAATCATCACCATAGGGCTAGTTACAGCGCATGAAATACTTCTGGTGTTGAACAGCATGAACTACCATGAAGAGACTTATCTCAAATAACACTGGGTTTGCAGACAGACACCGCACACAGCGAGCCTTGGATGATTTTCTGTTTTATCGTTTGCCACAGGTTAATTTTGGCACTCCTAACTTGAGGCATCTGTTCTTTTGTTCTGTATAACCCTGCTGCTGTGTTCTTCCTCATACTCCTAGAACCAGATCACATCGCAAGCTGCAGAACATTCTAGAAGACACTCTGTAGATTCATTCTAGATTTCAGTTACCATCTAGTCTCCTGTCAAGGATTCAACTTTCAACAATTCTGAGAACCTTAGATCATTCAAGTTCTTCTATTTTCAACTTCTTTTGAATTTTATATTTAAAAATCTGTTTTTTCACATCTCATTTTATGTAGAAACCATTTTCTGTAATTAAATACATACATTAAACAATATATTCTGTATTATCTTCTTACTGTAAGCATGTAAAATATTTGCTTTAGAATCAGTTGTTGCTGGAAAGAAAGACTCTCTTCCTTTCTGCCATCAGTATTAGTCATCAATTGTTTACAGACGTAGTATGAAATTGCCTTTAACCTTTTCTGATACTCTATCATATATTGAAATTATTTGGGCTATGATGAATCTTTCTCTATTCTTCCATTCTAACAATGTTTCAGTAGATATTTTACCCATGATAATCTATGTTCAGAAATCACTCAGAGCAAGCATGATTAAGGTCCATCTCAATTAGTGATAAGTTGTGTCTGATCCGCAGTGTAACGAAACTTTTGTAAATAATCCAATACTCACTAGAAAAGAACTGTAAGTTTTTTTCCTCAGTTTTACATAAACTATAGAATTAACTTCCAGGCAAAAGATGAATGAGCAGAAATTACTTTGTACTTGTAGCTAGGACAGTCTATGCCAATGCTTTTGAAAAGGTTAGTTTTAAGTGCTCGAATATAGGCTTATCAGGTAAATATTTTCCATTTTATTAATTATTGCATATACATGTTTTAAGGAAGGTAAAATGATGTTATTTAATTTCTTGTACCTCCATCATGTTAATGTTGCTACTATGCATTAAAAATACTTTGAAATTGTACCACAAAAATGAAAGACACAAACGTTATTATTCTGGACATATAAGGAAAAAAAAAAAATGTTGAAAAATACATGGCTATTTGTCAACAAAAAGTGAATCAGATTTTTAAAAATCACTAGTTCCACAATTCTTACTTTCACTGTTGTCTTTTAGGACACCAAAATTTTACTTTATCTATCAAAGACATTTCAAAAGTAACAGGTACCAGTAAGACCATCTTTTCATAGCAGTAAATAATAACTGATGTTGGACCATTTGGATCTTTAAAAACAAGCAATGGGCAAATGACTGTTTTACCTTTGGAAATCAAGACAGTGGATATCTCAGCACAGCTCTGAGGAACTCCATGAGAACTGTGTGTTTCTTAAAGCCCAGTTAAATCTCATTTCTCTTTTTTTCTACACCCCCGCCCCAACTATTTGTTCCAAAGCTCATTCAGTTAGGCTGGATAACTGGAAAAAGAACAGCTTTGGGTAGTGTGACGGGTTGACCCCAGCCAGCAGCTAAGCTCCACACAGCTGCTCACTCCAGTGGGACAGGAGAGAGAGAATAGGAAGCACAAAAGTGAGAGAACTTGTTGGTTGAGACAAAGACTGTTTAATGAGTGAAGAAAAGAGTGAGGGGAGAGAAAGCAAGTGATGCAAAGGCCATCTCTCTCCATCTCCCACCAGCAGACTGATGCCCAGCCAGTCTCTGAGCAACAGCTACCTCCCAGACCAGCCTCCCCCCACCAATTTGTATTGCTGAGCATGATGCTCTGTGGCATGAAGTATCTCTTTGGTCACTTCGGGTCAGCTGTATAGGTTATCTCCCCTCCCAGCTTCTTATCCCCACAGCCTACTCCCTGGGAGTGGGGCAGAGTGAGTAACAGAGAAGGCCTTGATGCTGCACAAGCACTGTTCAGCAATAGTCAGAACATTGGTGTGTAATTAACACTGTTCTTGGTCACAATCAACACTGTTGACCTGGTCATAAATCCAAAACACAACAGCATACAGGTTGCTATGGATAAAGTTAACTCTATCACAGCCATATGTATATGTACTAGCATTGCAGAGAAAATGGATTTCAATTATAGCCCTTTTTATGAGCATAACTTCTTGTCCTCATTAAAAACAGGATCATTTTTAATCATGGCTGGCTAGGGAGTGTATTTTGAATTTCTGAGACTGTCACAAATACATTTTTCAAGACTCTAAGACTTTGTTCCCTACGTCACTATTACATTCTTGGTTCTCAATTTGTATAGGTGAGAAAGTCCGAGTCAGAAACCTTCAGTGATCTGTTCTTCCAAGTACAGCAGCAGTGAAAGAAAAAGAGTGAAGCAGCAAATACAAAGTCCTATTGAACAATAGAAGTGTGCTGCATATGCAAGGCTGGCAAACAGCATCATAATTCTGTGCTAAAGAACATTATCAGTGTTTGCTGCAAAAAAATGATCAGCCAAATTTCCTTGGTACTCAATATACGGAAAAGAGCATTCAGCTTTTGCTGCCGTCTTGCTTAAAACAGCAAGTACTCCCTCCAAAGCAATGAAACAGAAGATCCAAATGACCCATAATCGATGTCTACATAGCATCATTCCCTCACCTAAAGATGAGTCGTTTCCTAATCAGTAGAACAAACAATCAAAGTGAAAATGAAGACCAGCAACATCACAAGTCACAATGAGCAAGATAAAAAAATAATATTCTCACTGTGACAGAACTATCACAGCACAGGGAAATGTAGAAAGACTGTGGCAGACTTACAGTCTGTGGGTGAAAATCTCCAAGGAAAAGGTACAGTCTGAACTCAGAGCAACACCTAGACACTCAAGAAGACAGAAAATGACTGAGACAAGCAGTTTAACATCTAGCTAACTTGTCTCAGGAAAAAAAAAAAAAGGGGGAAAACATGAATGTTATTACCTTTAATAGGAACCATGAAAGGTTTATGTTTATGAATAAAATTCCTGTGATATTGAAGACATGCACCATTGTCAACTCACTTCATTTGCATAGTAAAGGTTTGTACTACATTACAGTCATCACCCAAAACTTGAATGAGGGTATACTTGTAAATAATGATGCAAGGGGTTATTTGAATCTGACATGTCACTAAAATAGCCTGCAAGGTGAGTAGGATCTTATTAACTATGAGTTAACTGAGATAGAAATCAGTGGTAAGGGATTTAATCTCCCCAACAAAACAGAGTTCTTTTATAAAGGAAACTGAGTAATAGCAAAATAAAGTCCCCAGGCAAATTCTAATCTCTATTGAACTACATTATGTGAAGGTCAATCAGTAGTGAAGGGAGGAAATAGAAATGTAGTCTATAGGGGTACAGAGATGCAACTACAATACCCTTGAAAAAGGCAATCTGAAATTGCAGCAAGCTATTTAGGTCACAGCAGTGGGAGAAAAAAGCTTGACTTGAAGTATCAGTTATAACTCACAGTAAGAACCATGATGGATGAGGCCCAGTAATTTCATGAATGCACTGCTTGAATAAGCACTTTAAGGTCTATTTTTGTCAAAGGAATTAATTGATAAAAGTCAAATTATGCATCCAAGAAAATAAACCACATGATTCCTAGTTTATAACCCAGTAGCATGTGAAATATGAAATGTGAGTGTAGCATGCGAATAAAACACTGTTATCTTTCCGGTGTTATCTCTGCGAATTATCTCCATCTCTCACACTCTTCCAAAGCTCATCTTCTAAGAGACTGTCGTGAATCACTACAGGTTTACCCTGATTCTCTTGGTTATGATACATACCAACTATTGTTCTACAGCAAATCCCAATGGATTTGACACCTACTTAGGAATACCACTATCAGAAATAAACCAGTTAACACTTAGCATTTATGCTTACTATCTAACTTAAGCTTGATATTTTCCCTTGAAACTTAAAAAGATAGACCTTATGCTGGCAGTCTTTTTTCCCCTCCTAAGGTACAGAAAAACCCCATGAACCTATGCTCTCCGCCAGTCTCCTCATAATCCACTCATTTTATTTTCAGGGTTGCTCTTTCCAGCACTGAAGCTTTTTGTTCTCAGTTTCTCTAGACAAACTATCCCTCAGATTGAAGATATCTCTGTTTTCAAGTATTATTATTGTTAGTAGATCCTCCATATGGAATTTTTAAATCTGTTCTGGTTTTACACAAAAAGTACTGTATCAACTTAGAGATATAAAAGTATAAAATAGGTTACAAAAAAAAAAATGAAAAAATAATGTCTTTACAAAGAAGTCCTGGTCAAAACCCCATACACTGCAGGCACTGATCTCCAAATTGCCTTAAACTGAAACATCATCACAAGGTTATATTCTTTCACTGCATTCCACAGAGTATCAAACATGTATGAAAATATAATCAATTACCTTTACTGCTCAGATACTGCACAATAAAATGAATGGGATACTGAGAGAAAAAAAGTGTGGGAAGGTATATATGTTATACAAAAACATTAATAATGGAAACGGTGCCATCTCAACCCTTTGCAATGATGTCACGAGTTGATAATCCTGGTCATAAGAGAATAATCTCAGCAAGGGAGAATTAGTCACAAATTTAATCAACTCAACCTCTTTGTTTTCAAAGAACAGAAGTCACTTTGTGACCTAACAGAAAGGTGCAGTGGTGACTTGCAGGTAAGAATGGTAAAGACAGCAGAAATAGGCTGTGGATGGGTAACCTCTGTGAAGACCAGCACATTTCCAGGGAAAGAAAGGGGAGGGAAGACAGACATCGTGTGGTGGGTTGACCTCAACTGGCAGCTGAGCCCCACCCAGCCACTCGCTCGCTCCCCTACCAGCAAGATGGGGGAGAGAATCACAAAGGCAGAAGCAAGAAAACTCGTGGATCAAGATTAAGGCAGGTAGAACAAAACCAACAGCTTAAATATGATTCAGTAACGATTTAGTAGAAGATGCTAAAGGTTCCAGACTACTACCTTTGCCTTTGAAAAAGTTTCTTTGTTACTGAGTTACAATGTTATTTCATTATCTCAACCTGAAAGTAATTTCTTTCGAGACATTAGACTCCAGCATGCCATATTTATAAAAAGCACAGAAAGAAACCATTTTAAACATATGATTTGTAGCAATACAAATTCTAAATATGAACTCTCTCTACTTTTAGATTCTACAAGAGTTGGAGCAAAGACAAAACCTGTTATAAAACTACATGATGCTGGTGGGCAAACCTGTATTCAAGCATTTCAGATATTAAAGATATTTATTATTATTATTTCTGACACATTGTAGAGACATCAGTTTATGTTCTGCATCAGTGATGCATTACATCACCCAAAACACTGTAATGTAACATGCCAAAATTGAATTAAATATTTTTTTGTTTCATGTAGATTATATTTTCTTTAAAAACACACTAAGAGGAAAAACATGTAAGATTACTGCTTCAAAATTACATTAGTTTAAGAAAAAAAAATGAGGCACAAGAAACCACATCAGGTTGGCATGCTTTCATATTTATAAATGCTTTTTCTTCTTTGAGAATATGATTGGACACAACTCTTTGTAAGTACCCAGAGAACATAAAGCTGAGCAGTTGCTCAGAAGCATTATAAAAGCTATCATTTTTCCACTAGTGTTAGTTTAATGTACTGTACTGTTAAAGTCAGGACTCTAAACGGCATAAGAAAAACTCTTGGCACGCTCAAATTCAACAGTCCTATGCAAACGTGCTTGCTATAAAACATCAGTTTGCTGTATGCTGATGACGCATGAGGTACAAAGTCCTACATTCCTGTCTCACTGACCATATTTCACATTTTCAGTTGTATTCAATCCTTGAATGTTGCTTTTGTTAAACAGGATTTTTAAAAGCAAATGATAATCCTGATATATTGTGGTTAACAATAACAGTAAACATACTTTTCTTATTCTGCTGCTTTTTACATTTTCTCTTTTTTTTTGAAAAAAATACTGTGACAAATAATTTTAAAATAAGATTCAATATTTTTCTTTTTATTTCTAGTCACTGTAGCAAAACTAATTAATTGTATCCTTTGCTGTTGTAAATCGATATCACTCCTTGGACTTCTCATGGAGTTATGCAGGATATACACTGGAAGAGCTGTCTCCATAGACTTGCAGACATGTAGTTAATTAAGTAGGACAGCTGAAAAAAAGTTACATTATTCTAAGCCTTCTCTCTGCTCAAATTTGCACTGGTTTCAGCTAAACAGTATATTTGAAACCATAGATCAGAGAAATCACAGTAAAACTTATGTAAGCAAGCTAGTATTAAAAAAAAAAACCAAACACACACACACACAAAAGTTTCTCCATGCAGTTTTGCATTGGTTTAACTGAATTAGACTTAGGTTTTTTGTCCCTTCTTTCACGCCTGCTTTTACTTTTTTTTCAGACTGCCTGATGTAAAATAGTATCCTATATATCACTTATCCAGTTAGGCATCCTGTTCCCTTAAATACATTTATCTTCTTTGTAGGTGGCTCTTCCCTTTAAAGCATCACTTTTTCCCTCTATTTTACTTGTGAATGTTCAATTTCCTTCTGCCAGGTAACAAAACCTACCCTGTGGAAAAGCATCTTCTCAAATCACACTACTTCACATCTCACACAGAAAGATGTTGTTTCTAACCATACCACTTGCAACATTTCTCTGCAAGGAACGAATCGGACATCAGCACTATTTCATTTAGGGCATAATGAGATACAAAAGATAAGTAGGCAGTGGAGCCTGGCAGGGGAACAACTCCAATGGTCATTTTTCCCACTTACTCTGACAGGAACTATGAAATTCCCAAGCCCAGTCCCAAGTCTCTGCATAGGTTATGTTCAGTTGAAGGACTTCTTCAAACAAAGCCCCCACAACTGCTTGGGAGCTTGACCCTCCCTTTCTCTCTCATCAATGGACTTGAGCATTTCTCCAATAGATGGTAGAAGAGAGAGGAAGTGACAGGAAGAGTCAGTTAAAGCACAGAGTAAAGCATAGGTATTTTTCTTGGGGTAGGAACTTAATCTTTTAGATTCTTCTCTAAGAAGGTAGACCTTGGTATTCTCCTCCTCCTCCTCCTGTATTTTAAAAGAAACGATTGAGGTATGGATCTGTGATGCAACTATTTGCACCCTCAGTCTAGAAGATCACTTGGGTATTGGACCCTGAGCTATGATTTCCACTCTACTATCCAGGCATGCACAAGCTACAGGCTGAAACATTTAGGCTGGCCTAAGGTCCTCTGCAGAGTTAGACCAAATTAGTCTGCACAAAAGTTGTTGTTTTGTATAACTGTCAGGTCAGAAGCAGAATCAACAGTAAACCATGTACTTTTCTATAATCTGGACACTTGCTGTTAACTAGGCTGTCTGTCTCTGTTGTTAGAGTAAGATACTAAAGGGGACCTACAAATGAAGGACAAGCAACATGATCCAAGGTAGTAACTATACTTTCATTTAAAATAAATAAAATACTTAAAAAAGAGGGAAACAATATTTGTCTTTCTGTTAGGGTGATGTCTAAGTTAAAAAAAAAAAAAAAAAAGGAAGACAGACTGTCCAGGATAGAAGCAAGATAAAAGCACATTTATATTGTTTTACCACCTTTCAGAATTTTATCATGGATTGAATATTAAGATGGCAAATTTCAAAGCATATGTTCTTTTTCTCTTCTTAATATTTAATACGTATTTTATCCTAATTAAGAATTACATGATTTTGAACCTTTGGCCACTAACACTGCTCAGTGGGCATAACAAAGGAAACTTTTACCTTCATCTTTAAGGAAAACATGGCAGCAACCCCGAAAGTCATGAAAAGATGGAAGGTTAAACTACCCTCTTTTGGTCCACAGAAGGACTAGGAAGTACTCACGCAGTCAAAAGTGGACTAAATGTCATAACTTGCTTGTTCATGAAATAGCTTCTATATGTTATAAGACATCATTTCACCCATCACTAATGTGCAGACAGTTTAGTAAAGCAACACGGCACCTAAGTAATAGCCCAGAAAAGCTCTGTAAAACAGCAAGTTATAGTGAAGGAGAATCTTCCATTGAAAATACAGATGATGTGGTGGCGAATTAACCTTGGAAAACAGGCAAAAGCTCATCCAGTTGCACGTGCACTCCCCCTCTTTAGTGGGACCGGGGCAGAGAATAGGATGAGAAGCTCATGGGATGAGATAGACAGGGAGACTGCTAACCAACCAATTGTGGGCCTAACAGACTTGATTTGGGGAAAATTTGTTTATTGTCAACTAAAATAGATTTGAGTAGTGAGAAACAAGAAGATAAACATTTAAACAACACCTTTCCTCCCCTTTTTCCCATGGTCAACCTTCATTCCTGACTCCTCTGCCCCTTGTCTGAGCAACGCGGGGGGAATGGGAGGGGTCATAGTCACTACTTAATGGTTTCTCTCTGCTGCTTCTTCCTCCTCACACTCTTCCCCTGTGCCAGTATGGTCCTGCAGTCCTTCAGGGAAAAAATCTTACCCAGAGTGGGGTCGCCCCATGGCTACAGGGAATATCTGCTCCAGTGCTATGGAGCACTTCTTCTTCCTCCTTCTTCTTTCCCTCTGCTGTTTCTCACTCTTTACCCCTGCCTCCCCCCAGCTTGGTCCAGTGGCTTTTTTTGCCCTTTCTTACATATGCTTTCCAGTGTCACCCCACTCATGATTGATGGCTCAGCTGTGTCCTGTGGTGGGTCTGTAGCAGAAGGTTGGAACTGGAAGCCCTGGTCTCTCCTCACAGAGGCCACCCCTCCAGCACCCAACTGCCAGCACCTGGGCACCTGCACCCAATACAGACATTTAGAAAGCACATAACTTTCATTCTCTTGCAAATCACGCTATAATGGTTTCAGAAACAAGATTTCAGAAGCTTGTTATTTGTCATCTGAACACACAGCAGTGTAGACCCAATGCTTCAACTTTTCCTCAGATAAATGTTCTAGTTGCTGCCTATCAGAGCCTTCTCCTATACTTGTGTAAGGAAAAAAGAGTGTTTTCATGAGCTCCACCAAACACTGCAACAAATACACACTTTCAGTCATAAAAAAACACAACAAAAAATATTTGACTGCTGAGTCAGATTAAAAACTTCCCAGGAGATGATGCTATCATTGTCATTTTGTTGTGATGCACTGAAGAGTTCAGTCCCCCAACCCTACTAAGCTTTAAACTATAGTGGAACTCCTAAATTCATTGCAACGCTTTTGCAAATGTAGGGCTGAAACTTCTCAGTCAGCTTTCAGATTTCACTGGGTTTTGATTTTTTCATTCTGGACATTTCTGTCAGCTGGAAACAGGCAAAGCAAATAAGGAAATTTCAGGGAGTTGGAAGAGCTTCTTCAGGCATATGTTTGATGTAATCATGGCCAGAACAGGTGAGAAAAAATCACAGGGGAATACAAACAAAACAAATCTATATAAGGATTTAAAAATGAGCAGACAGGATTATTTGCAATGAGAATATCAAGCAGCATGGTGAATTAATTTGCTTAAATTTTATATATCTGTATACTAGCGCAAAAAAAATCAGGACCATATACTAACGCAAAACAACTTGGGGAATAAACAGAGGGAGATGAAAGAGTGAATTTGTTATCAAAACTGCTACTTAATTTGTCCAACAGATTTATCAGGATAAAGACATGGCTAGATTATTAATTTTAAAGGGCAGTAATATTTCATGAAGGAGAAAAAGGAGAGAAAAGAGTTTCATTAAAAATCAAAGATGTGTATTTACTTTGTGGTTCAAAATATGTAGAGAGACTGTTTGAAAACTGACTGGTTGCTACAATGCTGTGATCTGTGATAGAAACCAAATCAAGAAAACTTGATCATTGTGAGAAATTGTCAGAATCATTTATAGAACAGAATTTGGGGTATAAGGAAGATTTCAATTGCCCAGATACCAAGAAGAAGGGGAATACAGGATAGCCCAGACATTTCTTATATTTTATTGATAACAATTTAGATGAAATTATGAAAAAAACTCTAAGAGAAATACTTCAAGACTAAAGTCTCTCTGGTGAGAAAGAGAATGTGAAATGCAATGAGTGAGAATGAGTATGAAATAACACAAACCACAACTTTTAGTAAGGGGAGAGTAGCATAACAAAATAAAAAACAATGAACTTCAAGGTAGTAAATCAGAAAATTAGTAGAAAGTGACCTGTGGGAAATAAAAGTAACCTCTTCTATAGTTATTTGTTGCAGCACACAAAGACAAGTTCAGTTCCCCTAGATTCAGCACGACTACCTCAATTTGTGCCCCAATTCACTTGCCCAGGAAGAGTCAGTTAGCCAGTCAGAGTGTTCAGGGATATACGACTTCTCCTCAAAAACAACTAATCAAGCCGTCTAATGTATTAGATGAAAATATTAATGAGAAGTATTAAAAGAAATACACGAACATGGAAGGTCTGAGGACAGCTAGTCATGCTTTGGAGTGGGGGAAGGATGAGATTATTTCCTGTGATGCCTTCAAGCTCTACTTGTCTTATTTTTGAAATTAGATTCTTGAAGAGAAAGAAAAATATAGAAGCAACACTGAAGTAAATGTTCTGCTTAAAAAAATAAAATAAATTTTAAAAAAGTCTTCATGATGCCCTCCTTAAGTTAGCGAGAATATTGTGGTAGATATGCGACTTCTTCATATATATTAGGATTCTAAGCTAACATATTACTAACGTGCAATAACCATTTCTTACAGTTCTTTTACATTAAGTGAACAAATCCATGTCTAGCTCCCTAGTGATCATGTGTTTGCATTTATCTTTTATCATCTATAGAGCTTTGCTGAGAATTTGTTTTATCTAAATCCTTTAGAGGCAAAACCTCAGCTATCCCTAATGCTTAGAGGCAATCACGCAAAAATGTGGCCCTGCAGTTGCTCAGGAGATTACACATAAGAACCCCTTAAAATGCATAATAAAATAATCTGTCACTACACAATAATCCATACATTGTTGCACAGACATTCAACAGTGAAAAGATCTAACCTTACTCTTAAAATGATGCAAATGGCAGAAATAATGACTGAAGATGCATACAAAAATAAGTCTCTCCAATTTTAGAATGAGCTTCCGCAGCTAATTCATGTTGGGTTTGGAACTAGACTTCTCTGGAGGTGGTTAACTGGTAAGTATTGATAAGTTGCTGTCACCAGTTTCAGATAAGAAATGATGTTACTCTGTACATTTTCTTAGGCTCCCTTCTACAGCCCCCTTTAAAATGAGAACACATAGACAGGCAATCAGTTCTTTCAGAACTTTCTTTTCTTTTTTTTTGACTCTTCATAAGGTCTGCTTATTAATCAGTAATCAGCAAGCGAGCCAGTAGATGCTTAGTTAATCAAAAGAAACCACTGAAAAAAAGAGGTATGGACAGTAGTTGGACAAAGCTCAACAGCTTTGAGATAAGCAGACCCAGCTGAGAAAAACTGAGAGAATGAGCTCTACAGAAGATATAAGAAGGTGAAGTTTTATGGTTCTGTACTGAAAGCTACATCAGTAAAACCTACATTCCAATTCCGTGACTTGTTTTCATGACAAAGCTTATAATGAGAACAGCAAATGGTAAACATGAATCAGTTTTCATAGTTAGGAAGAAACAAAGTTTATTTATTCACCTAGCTTTCCTGCTGGTTTCTGAGATGGCATACAGTCGCTCAGGAATTTCAACTTAACTCCATGGCCCAGCTTGTGCAAAGCTGAGTACAAATACTTGTGGGATCCAGGGACAGAATCATATGCAAAATGATTAAAAAAAAAAAAAAAGCAAGTATACGTACAGTAATTAGTTTTGTAAGCGAGGAGTACGTATGGGGTTTTTGAAGAGGGATTTTTTTGGGAGGGAGGATCTTTTTTCCAGATTGTAGTTTCCTAATTCTAATAACACTTTAAAAACTGACATGAGAGTATGATTACTATGGATACTGTCTATTATTTCAAAATCATGTGATTATTTTAAAATATGCTTCATATTAATGAATTTGCAAATGAAAGCAGTAATGAAGTACAAGTTATAGAATTAGGTTGGGGTTTTTTCTTTGTCTACGTGGGGATGATGGATAGCCTTATTTCTTTTGACTTTGTTGTTCACTGTGTCTCTTTAAATAAATGCTGAAGACCATAATAAATTCACATCATATTTGCAGAACCTCTGTCTGAGACTGGAGGTCATTTGGATGTGAGACTACCAACAATTTCCAGAAAGGCACTCTATATCTCTGTTGTCTGGATGCCAATTAAACTGAAATATATCAATTAGTTTATGTAGAATATGGATTCATGCTAATCTGGTACAGAAACAAACATCTACTTTCTGATATATGGCTTTATGAAAGGAGTCAGTTCACATTGCAGAAATATTCTTCACACTCAGTTTACACTGTGCCTTTCTTTGACATGCCACTACATTAACCTTTTAGTCTTATCAGTGAACATTAAAACTGTTGCATCCATTAATAACAAATAAAAACATTTGTCCTTCACTGTCAAGGAAATAATGCAGGATCACCTTGAATTTATGAACTGACTACCTTCTTACAACTCAGTCATAAGTCTGGATTATTCATTATACATACAGAAATGTACTTGTTTATGAAATTTTAATATGATATCTGACACTACACTACACATTGGAAATCCTTACCTTGCCCTAATTTTAAGGAAAAAATCCTTTAGGTTGAAATACTAAGGAAATACAACTCTGATATAAGAAGAAAAGTGTTTTAAAAGAATAAGTAATTATAAAATAAAACTTTATTGCAATATACCAAAAACGCCAAGCAAACCCAGACATGGCGAGGCAGACGATATGTTCACCAACCACATCAGTTACCCTTTAAAAACAAAATAAAGAAAAGACTTTTGGAGTCATAACATCTCCGGTGCTCACACACTCATCATTCTCAACACAAGAACCTTCTTACTAGGCATGCATTAACTATTTTTACTGAAAGTTCCTAATTACATGTCATGCCAGAGGTGAAATGAAGTAGATTTTCTAATTTTAGATAGTGTATAGACCCATAGCAAGGCATGCATGTGAGGTGTGATGTGAGATATGAGAGAGGATTTTAATTGCTTTAGACATAAGAGCTGCAATCATGATCTCGGCGATCTCAATGCTACATACATACTTGTGGCATGAGGTTTGGGAAGGTGGGAGATACCGCTTGGAAAGATCTATGCATTATGAGTGTGCTTTCTGTGCTTATATTAAAAAGTCAGATAGGCATCTGTACCTGATTTACAATGCTGTTGAAAGTCAACTTTCTACACAGCTCTTGGCTCGGTTCCCGTTATAATGAAACATGGTCTGTATATCTGGAGGATACACTAAAATCAAAGTCCTACAAACAAAACACTGTTACAAGAGGTTTTGACTCCTCTCAATACAGTATCAAAGTGCTGGAATTGAAAATAAACAAACAAAAAAATAAATAAAACACAGTCAGCTCTCATCAACTTACGTACATACGTGGTTTTACGCATGTACCTATCCCGAACCTTTCCATGACAGAATAGGCTTGTGATAGAGAAACCTTGAGACAATAGATCAACAAACAAATGAATCATTTTTACAAACAAGCAGAAGAAAACAATTCAGAATATGGGCAATGCTTAAATATAATAAAACAAACACCCCAATTCTGCTTATTAAACCCACCCATCACTTTCCAGTTACTTTAACTTTTCATTCAGCTATTGCAAGGTCCAGGAAAGGAGTTTGAATGACTTGGTTATGTATAAGATTTAGATGAGATGTAAGGAAGAAATTCTTCCCGGTGAGGGTGGTGAGGCCCTGGCAGAGGTTGCCCAGAGAAGCTGTGGATGCCCCATCCCTGGGAGTGTTCAAGGCCAGGTTGGATGGGGCTGAGCAACCTGTTCCGGTGGGAGGTGTCCCTGCCCATGGCAGGGGGGTTGGAACTGGATGGTCTTGAAGGTCATTTCCAATGAAACCATTCTATGATTCTATGATTCTATGAAGTCTGTATGCAATGTATAATTTGTACTTAATTTTTTTTCTGAGGATAGCTATAAATAATTCCTGCACTGAATGGCAGCAGTCATGTAAGCTTAAATAGCACTTAGGTATTCCTGCTTGTAATCTTTTCTAGGGATCCCTTTAAAAAACATAAAAAAAATTGCGCATTTAAATACGTCTATTTTAGTCGAGACATTATTGGCAGGAGTAAGTAAAAGGTATATGGAGATATCTTTGCACAGAGATTTATTTTATTAGTTACCCAAATTCAAGGAGACCTCTATAGAGGAACAGTTCCTAGACAAATATTTAATGTATACTTGTAGTATTTGTGAAGAATACCTAAGAGTTATCAGGAATGGTAGGCTACTAAAGGCCTTAAATGCATCTCAAAAGGCACTGCAAGAGCAGGATCAGCCCAAATATACTGTATGAGTTGCCATCACTATCCTAACACACTGACTGTCCTAGTCAGTTGCCAACTTTACCTTGACTCAAGGGATTCTATACAACCATTATATGACAGTTTTCCAACTCTCACTTTAGCGGAGGACTGGAATTTCTTTCAATCTAAGCTTCTTTAGTTCCTTTCATCACTCCACTACAATATCATATATTGCCATTATTTCTAGAAATTATCACAAAAGTTATAAAGAATGGGTTCTTTCTTTCTCTGTGATTTTCTTTCACTAAGGTTTTTTTGCACGTGTCAACAAAAAAAGAAACTCCAATTATAATTCAGTTAGGGGAAAAGGTAACTAAGAATAATAAATGGCCTAATAAATAAAAATGCAACAGAAAGAAAAATTAATTATATATCTGTACAATAATAACTAATTATTAACTTGCATTCTTTTGAAGATAGAAATACACAATTTTGGAAAAAAGTATTTGCTGTTTGTTTTTTGTATTTAAATGATTACTTTCACCCATGTAATTTTTTTGTTTCATTTATAGTTGAGCAAAAAAAGTTATGTACCAAGATTTGTCTTCCATAACATGGGCAAATTTATACAAAAGATTAGATTAATAGCTCTGGATGCTTAGAAATACTGGCCACTATTTTGGTACCATACAATAGGTACTTCACAGCTAATTTCCATAGAGCATTTTGCTTGATGGTAATCACAAGCTGACAATTGACTCACTGTTTAGTTTTATCTTCTGATGTCAATTTGCTCCAGTTGCGACTGTGAATAGCATATATCTTGAAGGTGGGTCTCATGAAGGGTCTTAGCGTAATTTATGCAAAACAGCTGTTTCCCAGCATCATGGTGAGGTCAGCAATGAATATAGGCATAAACTCCTGAAATGCACTTTGAAGGTATTGTATGAGCAGGAAGACTCTGTTACATGAATCTTGTTATTGCAGCTTGAATCAAGCAAAAACCACTAAAGAGTTTCTGCAGCACCCTCACAAAGGAGAATACATCTGCATGTCTTTAGAGAATTCAGTAATAGATATTTTAGTTAGGATTTTAACAGAGCATAACAATTTCATTTTTGGACATTGACTAATGATTCTGAAATTTTAAAAATATATTGTGTTCTATATAATGCTTCAGTTTGCTTTGACCTCAACTGTCTTGCCACAGGGGGCAGTTAATAAATATTCTATGGCAGTCGGTAGCAAAATAGATGTGAAAGCATCTGCATAATTTCTGAGACACTGGGCTACCTAGGATAATTTAGGACATTTATTAAAGAAAGCTGCTCCATTTATAGATGTTTTATAATTCATTTTTCTTCTTATGACAGAGGATCTCATTTCCTTATTGAAAAGCCAGTATGTTCTATAACAAAGGTTCTGTTCAACAATGGAAAATAACACTATGGCAATGATAGGTCCCTAATGTCAGCTCTGTGGGACAGATGTAGGTCATTGTTTCCCAAGAAAGAGAATAACTTCTAGAACTCTATTTGGTTTTAGTAGTTAAAAAAAAATTTCTGTGATGAGCGTTTCAGTTTACAATCTTTCTCCTTCACATGAACCAATTCTTTCAATGTAGAAAAGATGTAAACAGTTCAAAGGAAAACAAACAAACAAAAAAAACCCCCACCAAACCTCTTCAATCTCTCAGAAACTGTAATATCTGCAAGAACTCCAGGCAAAAATTCTTGGCTGCATTTTCAAAGGACATTGAGTTGCTTTCATTGCTTCTGGGTGTAATTGAGGCCCTTCCTCCATTCAGGCACCGGTGAAACCAGTTTAAACTTTAAAGTACCTTTGGACAATATATTCACAGCTACCAGAATCTGTTGCACAGATTGCTGTTGCACAGTTTGTTTGCTTCTGCTTATCTGTGACACCAATGGTTTTAATTTCTAGTTCACAGTCCTCACAGATATGGGGCAGGGAGGAAGAAAGGAAGTAAGAGCAAGAAAGGGCATTCATACAGGCTTCTGACCATTGTTGGAGCTATTGAATTTGTTATTAAAACCCAACGAATACCTTCATCTCCTACACCTACTTCCACTTTGTTGTGTAAAACCCTCAAAAGCTTTCCAAGAGTGAGCGGATTTTTCTTCTCACATAGATTTTTTTGTAAGGATATTCTTATATTTTAAAAGGGTTTAAAAACAACAACAAAAAGACAGAGGTTCTGGCTCAAAGGGACGCTATATGTTAAGATCTGATGAGCTTGATGCAGGGTTGTTGTAATTAATTTTCTGTGCATTTCCTTTTCTCATAATAAACCCAGTGAAAAGTATATCAGTGGTGCTTAATAGTTCTTTTATTTCCAAGATAAAGACTACAACAGGCCCTATTGTAATTAGATAACAGGTCTATTTTTTAAAAACAGGAAGGAAAAGCTACATAGCAATTATTAAATGTAAGAAAGTGAACTGTTGGTCTGCAACCTGCGTAGCACATTCTGGCAACAAACAACATCAGCAAATATTTTCACATTCCCATACACACAAAAGCAAAGTCATTAACTTAAAGTTAATGTTGCTTGAATTCAATTCCTATCAATGGCCTTGGCAAAAAGCAAGGAAAAACAAAATGTTAAGCTAGTCTAACTCCAAGCTTTCAGTTATTCTAGTCAATTGAACACTGTAAATAGCAGTAAAAAGGAAAATACTCGCTTGTTTTTCCCCTTACCTGTATCTCCTTCCTTTTGCCAGGTGGAGTTTGGTAATATCTGAAGGTCTAGGTTTACATACTATTGATTTACTAAGCAAGGTGCAGACAGCTTTCATAGATGGGTAGCATCAACATTTTACTTCTAACTCAATAAACTGGAGACAAAGTTAGAACAGGGTGAGAAATTTAACATTTAGCTTACTATGTATAATGAATAAGAAAGATTGGTGAGACTAAGTGGCTGAATCAATTACATGCAACATTGAAATGGACAGCACAAAAATGAAGCCTTTGTTTAGTTGCTTATTTTCATTGATTGTTTCTGACCTCTTCTAAGATTAATGTTTCCTCCAAACATCCTTTTAAAGAGAAAATATGGATAACTACTCCCTAAGCATATGCACCAACATCATCCCACTAAGAAAACAAGGATCACTGCATAGGGAGAGCCGGGGCCCTGTGCCCAGGGCGAGACCCATGAGGGGCTATGACACAGTATTCTGTGCCGGCAAAAAGGATTGTCATCGGCGTTCAGCATAAAATGAGAGTGTCACCACCTTGTAGGCAGAGTCCACAGTGGTTAGGGAACCCAGGCTCCTTCAACACAGGTGGTCATTCATCGATTATAACAACCCATACTTTACTGCAAGGCTGCAATCAAATTCCATCTGCTTCTAGACTTTCAGAGTTTCTATCCCAACAGACCAGGTTCTTGTGCTAGCATAGGAAGAACCGTTTTCATGTCAAATACAGAAAAACATTTGTGAGAAGAAAAAAATAAAGAGATTAACTTGTGCAAACAGTGCAATCTTTTCCTGTGTTTCAAAGAACTACCAATCATCAATTATTAGTGAAGTCTTTAATTTAAAAATAATAAGCCTGATATCCAAAGACATGAGCCCAGCAGATGCTGGGTATCTGAATATTCAGTAACACTAAAAGGTTGCAATTTTCTTGGCAATAAACATGTATTTTAAATTAATACAGGATGGATATTTTTTGTTATTTCTGATATGCCACTCTACTAATCTAGAGATATATATCAAAGAATAGAGCTAGACAATTGAAGAAATACATAGTGGCTTCTGAAGGAATTTATACTGGTAGATTTGTTCCACAATATCAACTCTTTGCACTGGAAAATCTTTTTAAAGATAGAGACGAGACGACTTTTTATCAGCTGCTGTACCCAAGTTCCAGCAATATATAAAATCTAAAGAAAATTTTCTACAAGAAAATCAATTCAATCAAATTTGGATCCTGATCCTTCTGACAAATGACAAAAAGGAAAAAAATACTTATGTTTTAGACAGACATACTGTGCTGGTTTTGGCTGGGACAGAGTTAATTTTCTTTGCAGCAGCTGGTATGGGGCTATGGTTTGGATTTGTCAAGGCTTTTTCTGCCTCTTATCGCACCCCACCAGCGAGGAGGCTGGGGGGGCACAAGGAGTTGGGAAGGGACACAGCCGGGACAGCTGACCCTAATGACCCAAGGGATATCCCATACCATATGACGTCATGCCCAGCACATACAGCTGGGGGAAGAAGAAGGAAGGGGGGACGTTGGGAGTGATGGCGTTTGTCTTCCGCAGTCACTGTTAGGTGTGATGGAGCCCTGCTGTCCTGGAGACGGCTGAACACCTGCCTGCCTGTGGGGAGTGGGGAATGAATTCCTTGGTTTGCTTTGCTTGTGTGTGCGGCTTTTGCTTTCCCTATGAAACTGTCTTTATCTCAACCCATGAGTTTTCTTACTGTTACTCTTTTGATTCTCTCCTCCATCCCACCAAGGGAGAGTGAGTGAGTGGCTAGGTGGGGCTTAGTTGCCAGCTGGGGTTAAACCATGACACATATTAATTCTTATTTAATAAAAATCAGATATTTTAAGTAATTTTAAGTTATGTTTTCTCCTATATAATCTTTCTCTTCTTTCAGAAATTTTCCAACACTTCTTAAATTAGTTTGGCCTAATTTAGTTTTTTACTTTTCATTGTGACAAATGGATTCTATTTCCAACTAACCATTGCTTTGCATAGGCCTCCTGTTAAAAAAAACAGCTTAGATTTCCAATCTAACATCATATCTTAGGACTTCAGTAAATATAAAAAGATATCTACTTGCTGCAATATTTAGTTGAGGGGTCATTTCTTCAGATGATCTGGCTTCTCTAAAGCTCCTTCAAAAATTTGGGATGCTTAACTGCTGAAGCAAACACTGTTGATCTAGGTAGTTCTTTCTGTTCTACATAGATTTTTAAGGTCTTTAATACTGGCTTTCTATATTATACTTAAGAAAACAACAATCTCAGAAAAAAAAAAAATAAAGACATGGCCTCAGAAAAAAATCTGTTCAGGATAAATCTGTTTTTATCACCATGATTTTTAATTCTATGAAGGCAAGTGTAAACAGTCAAGATTCTTCATTTTCTACTTTTGCTCCTATGTGAGAATGTAAGCGTAAATCAGATGCCATTTTATAGTTTATGAACCTGTCTCCATTTTGTTTAACAAGATCTTCTGGCATTCTTTCTTGCCAAGAAGGTTTTTCTGTAAAAATACTGTAAGTATTTATTTAATGTAACCTATTACACATTTTGACATCCTGCATGTGCCCCCTTTTGGTTATAAAAGTGTTCACTAGTAGTTCTTTCATGTCAAATTTTCGGTGTACTGGTATGAACAGGTGTAACTGACGTGGTAAAGTCTGGAGGTTAAAGTGATACTCTTTCCAACAGAAAAAAAGCTCTTGCGGAGTTGAAGGCTGCCACGTAACTGAACTGGCATTTGTAGCCTGGTTAATTGTCATATCACCTTGTGAGCAGCAATAATGCAATCTAAGCAGATGGTTATAAAGCATATTGATGGCCAATGATTACGTATGTACAACAGTTGGGGAGGTTGAAGATTTTAGTCTCTTCAGCCAGGATGATGAATCCATCCAGTGCTTTCATGCATAAGATTAAGAGGATAAGGTTTCCCTTATGCTTCATCTCACAGCTACTTTGGATTAATCTCTTTGCCACTGTGTCCTTTTCCACAGCAGGCTAGCAAGCCAATGTTATCCATTGGCATTCCAGTTAAGCACACCAGGTAGTAATAAAGCATGTCATTCATCAAAAAATATTGGCCTTCCCAGGAGTAGTAGTTTGAATTACAGAAGTAAGAATGATTCTGAAAGGCAAACAAAATACTGGTTTATTTTAGATTCCTACAAGATATTCATAAATTAAGCAAAACCAGCCTGTTCACACAGAACATTCTAGTTTATTTTAATTTCATTACAGTGGAATGTCACAAGTGAGAACTACAGAAGTGGCAATAATATAACTAGTCAGGCACTAAACAAGACCATATTGCAAAGATCAGCTCATCTGATTTTGCTGGCAATCTTGGTGATGCACAGGTATATGTGCTTGTGCTAATATTCATTCTTGTCTCATAAGTAAGACCAAAGATATGTTATTCAGAAAGATTTGAAAATTAAAGGAAAGCCACTGAAGACAGGGACGTCCGAAAGGCAGGCAGAAGAGAGGGTCCAGGAACACATGGAACAGTTTTTGAGCTTCAGAGATCAATATAAATTTTTGTAGCACACAGGAAATTACTTCCTTTGGCAGCTCTTTACAGAAGCAAGTATGACTGATATTATCGATATTTGAGGAGAAGGGAAGAAATATAAAAGAAAAACAGAATGTGACCGAGAAAGCTATCACATTCTATGTTTGTTTACATTCAAGAACTCGCAAGAATATTAAAGGTGAGCCATAAAAAATTAGGATAAATAGTGCCATAACATCAAAAACCCCCTCATAATCAAAATGGTAGGCAAAAAAAGAGTGCCATTAACATCATTGCCTGTAGACTTGAGGACAATACCATTAATATTACTGAGATAAGCATCTAAATGATCAAAACTAAAGTGCACAGATCTACAATTTGTTAGCAGGGAAAAAAAGAAGCAAATTTTAGAAGGATGCAACAGGTTTTGCTTACTGTCTGTCTGCAGTGAGGAAAGGAAAAGACAAGACAATATCCTGACTGTTTTGTGTTTTAAAGACAAGAAGAACAATTAAACATCACAGCAAAGATCAAAAGTAGTCAATAAGGTTTCAGGAAGAAAATTAGAACTGTTTTCATCTTGTTGGCTTTCTGGGACTGTGAGAGAGATACTGAAGACCAATAAAATATGAGTTTGGACATGAGGAATATGAAAGATTGATAAATTTAAGATTAATTTTGTTAGAAGTAGAGTTTAAATCCATATAAGCAAGTGGGTTCATTCAGGGAGGATTTGCAGAATGAAGGGAGGCAGTAAATAATTGATATAAAGATAAAAAAGAGAACTACAGAAAGACAGAATAATAAAATTCCAGAGAGTACAGGACGTGAGTGAGGAAAAAGCGGTGATTTTATCGAAAATAGAGAAAATTAGAATTGATTATAGAAGCCTGCATGGAAAGAAGCCTTTTACGACACTGACAAGATAAGTTTTGACGACATAAACAAAGAGAGAAGCTCGTTTTGATTATTAAACAGTGACTACTTTATAATTAGCTAATCATATCAGTAATCTCAGAAGATGCTTTTTCTTGACTTTTTTGGCTGGAGGAATAGTACCTGTAAAAATGTAACAATATATTTTGAAGCTATATATCAAGTGGCTAAGTGATGTTTTAATTGCTCTGAAAAACGGGGAACAATGTTACCCAAAAGTAAATGACAACATATCAATGAACTAAGAAAAAAAAAAAAAAAAAAAAAAAGAAAATGTAAGCAATTGAAACAAGAGAGACATTTGTAGAGAGTATGGGATGAGTGGTTTTCCCTTAACCTGCCAATGGTGCAGTTAAACTTATCCTAAAGTAGAGGTCTAAAATACATCTGACGGAACAAATCAAGAAGTGCCAGCTTCTCTCTGTTGACTAGATGAGATGGCCAAGATCTGTCTTGGATCTAGGAGTGTATGATGTAGATTTGTAAAATTAAGTTGGAAGACTTTCCCCATAAATATTTACAGATTTTTTATTCTTCCCCATAAAGCAAATAAACAAAAAAATTGTTGGAAAACTGAAGGAATTAAAATTTCAAATGAACCTAAGGGACAAATAACCTGTTCTACATTCTAATCAAGATTTTGCCACAAGGACATCAGAACAAAACAGATTTTCTCTTCCTTTTTTCCCCCATATCAATTTAAGTAACACATTTTATGCATCTCAATGGGAAAAATCACTTGAATTCAATTTCCTTAATTTGTGAACATGGTTATATTAAAGCAAAATGGAATTCTGTGACAATTGAGGTGAGGAACTTAAATAAGAGCTTTCAGTAGAATATTTGAAGGGTAAAATACCATTATTGTGTAGAGTCATAATGTTCAGCACCAGTTACATACAGTGATCAACAAAGACGACTTCCATACATAGTCATACTGAAAAGACAAAGTTTTGTTCTCACTCTGTAACAAGAAGTTGGTACACTCAGACTTAAAAGCCAAGAGTATGTAGCTTTTCCTTACATCTTTTTTATTTTCCTGTTTTTAAAAACTTGCTTGATATTGGTTGTGGACCTGGACAATAATTTTATTCAAATTCAGTATAATGAATCAATCAGTCAAACAATGGAAGTACACAGTTCAAAAGATACAGAATAGTAATCCAAATAAAATAGCAATGGATGATTGAACTAAGAATATAGATATGATAAAGAAATATAAGAAAAAGGTATAAACCATCTAGGGCACATACTGAGTTATCAAATAGGGCTGAAAAGCCATGGAACAATAAAGACAATACTAGAATAGTAAATATATAGGGGCTTGAGGGTTTTTTTTAATAAAGAAAGAAAATCCTAGAAGAGATTTAAGCTTGTTCATATTCAACTTTCCACAAAATTTCCCGTCATTACACTGATATTGGGTGTCATCTCCATAGATGACTTCTTTATTATTTTCATTATCAGTATTGTAACTTTTGTGCAGGCTACTTTTGATTTGATGATCACAGGACATCACAGAAAAAAATGGAAAATGGAAGTCACATATGAGGAGATTTCCCAAGAGATATTAGGTTGGATATTAGGAAGAACTTCTTCACTGTAAGAGTCGTTAGGCATTGGAACGGGCTCCCCGGGGAGGTGGTGGAGTCACCATCCCTGGAGGTGTTCAAAAAACCTTTAGATGTGGTGCTTCAAGACATGGTTTAGTGGGTTTAGTGGGCATGGTGGCATCGGGAATATGGTTGGACTTGATGATCTTTGAGGTCCCTTCCAACCATAATGATTCTATGATTCTATGATATTAGGGGAAACGTATAGCAAAGCCTCATTTGCACATGAATTTTACAAAAAGCATGGGTAATTCTGCTGGTCTACAAGATTTGAAACTGCAGAATATAATTCCTGTCATCATTTCCCCCTTCCTCAAACTAACAAACAAATATTCTTTTTGGTCTTTTTTTCTTTAGAGTGTAAACCTATAGTTTTTCTACTGCTGTATTACCAAGCTTGAAAGGAACCAGTTGATTGAAATTTTCACGTTCTTTCACATAATTCCTTCTATAATACCACCTTTGAATCTTTCATATTTTCAATGATCTAGTAAATTCAACAATAGTAAGATTTAGTCTTTGAATTTTAAACACTGAATTTATTAAAGTCTTCGGAATGAAGAACTCTTAAAATAAGGGAACAAATCCTAAGCAATTCTGAAAAATGATACACTTCATATTTTATGTATGGAAAAAAACATTTCCTCTTTCATCTCCATCTCTGCCTTATGTAAGTAGGTCAGTCTGAGACACTAGCTCCATTAAAGCACTCTTCCAAGGCCATAGTCATAAAACCATGACAGTGGAATATATGCCCTCTTTCATATTCATGCTAGATTACTTTCCTTCCACATCCTCATTCCACTTCCAGAATTGATAGTCTCATTTCTTTGACATGGTATGGTATTATCAGGGGTGTAGATACGTGGGATATGGAATATGGAGAAGAACTTTTCCTTTATTTTTGCTTCTAGACTCTGCATTGTTTAAATTTATTTCTAAACTGCACAGAATAAAAAGACATAGTAGATATCAGGCCCATGTAGACTCAAAATAACATGAAGAGAAGGAGTTACGGCTTGTAAATTTACAAGTAACAGCAAAGCAAAGTGAAGAACATCTTGGCTTTCTCATATTCATGTCATATTTTAAGAAGACAGACACCCTAGATTATTCTGAGGAAGTGAAGTTCCAAAGAACACAGTCTGATCAGAATTTTCTGTTTCAAACCCAAATAAAACTCCCTCAAAATATTCTTAAATCCTTGCCTCCTCGCATCACTTTATTTACCTGTGGGAGAAGAGGAAGAAGAATTGGTTTAAGGGTGCTTTCTTTAAGTTTATGTTTGCAGTCACTTTGAGGTTACTATCAGGTCTAAATGACTCATGCTCAGGAAGGCACCTCTGACTGATGCCATTGTAGTTCCAGGACATTTTGATTCACCTGTAGACGTAACACAGTAATATTTTCCTGACCATATCTGCCGTACTGGGGGGTGGGCAGGGAGGGAGGTGAGAGAGAGACAGTGCAGGGCTCTTTCTCGGTCTCAACGAGAAAGGTCTGAAAACAAATGGCTTAATAAAATAGCTGATTTAATAAGACAGAATAAGAGGAATACAGATAGTTAACCTTTTGTCTTCAGTTGCTGGGGACCTCACATTCATGGAGCATCAGATGGAGTCCAGATAGGTGTGAGGCACAGATTCGGTCCATGGAGAGAGGTTCCTCGTTTTTGTTCATTCAAGCTATTACATAACTCTATTCATAAATGATGTTCACATGAGAACTTTTTTGCTGTAGCTCCATGCAGAAGTGGAAGCTGCCTGAGGGCTCCTCTGGTACGGTGAGCTGGGGCCACGCTGGACACGCAGCGGAACACGGCACAACGCAGCACACCACGTCTTCGCAGGTTAACTCTTCTGTGGGTCACTGACTCCTTGGTGTACAGTGGTCTCCTGACGAGGATCACTACATTCCACCCCTCCCTCCACATACAGTTTATCTTCCCTTAACGTATGATAGGCTACAGGTTATATTGATAACATCCAGACTTCTCAAGCCCTGAGAACAAGGCCCAAAGGAGCAGGCACGACCTCTTCGAGATCACTAACTCCTCAAATGCAATGTGTTCTGCAAGGCTCCCAATGCACCATAGTACTACACTGTACAATTAATGTAGATAGAAATAATTATTATTCTAACATACATAGATGTGCACAATACACGCATACACACAAATTCTCCTAATATACAATAGAAAATATAGTAAAGAAAAAGGTCCAGCCATTCAAAAAAAAAAGTACCTCTGCTAGGATCTTTTCATTTTTCCTCAGTTTCTGATCATACTCTCCTCAGGAGATATATTTAACTGTCTGTGAGTTGTGAGCGTATTGTGAAGAATCTCTACTGAGATAACTTTCTATGCATTCCTCTATTTCTCACTAGTATGGCTTGCACGTGTTTGTAATTGAAAACGTTATCCTCCCATAGATTTCTGATATGGATACTATCAGAATAAGTCAGTAACATCAAAAATGATACAAGTATTCTAAGGTCAGACCATGCAGAGGACAGGGCGAGAAGAGGTGAGGTTCAATCTGCTCTTAGCAGTTGTTTACCCACCAGTATCTGAGAGGTGTAAGGACGGTCCTACCCTAGCAGCTAAAACAATACCTATAGGTCAAAACTTCCCTGGTAGAAGGAGAGATCTTGTGAATCATTTACACGGGTTGTCCTGAGTATAAGGTATATAAAAAAAGCAAGTTGTTTGTATCAGGGTACGGAGCTCCATGTGAGAGCTGCTCTGTAACTAAAGACAGAAGCTTGGATATACTCATATTCACAGAAATGTCTGAGGCAAGGAGAACTTTGCATAGTCCGAATGTTTTTGTCAAGGGATAAGATGAGCTGTGTAATGTGATCCTGAGTGACAGGAAGAAGGTGAGGTTTCAAGCAGTGCAATGAAAGAAGATGAGAATTGGCTGGAGGCGGGGGGCAGTGTTTGCTTCTTGCTTGCTTTGAGGAAACATAAGAATTTTAATTTCATTAAGGTTAAACTGAAGTCAGGAACATCTAGAAGGCAGTATCAGAGAGAGAGGATAAGATACAAGAAGGAGCAGAAGAAGATGAGACAGTCCTAGAACCCTTAATTCTTGAAAAGAAAAATGTTGTCTTTCCACAGAGGAAACAAGAACAGTTAAGCTTTTCCTCATTTCAGTTATTAAAATTCAGCAGAATTCTTGCTTCTGAAGCAGCTTAGGTTTTAAGCTTTCATTTATCTGCTTGCAATCTGTGACATTTTTTCTTTTGACATATTTACGCAATTTTCATGACAAGTAAATAATATTTATATTTATTTAGCACTGAACCAATTATGTGATATGGGCTGATAAATACTAAAAGAATATTTATCAAAACAGGAATGAAAGTTAGTAGGTTTGTTTTTGTGTCAGCATAAATTATTTATTCTGTTTACAATAAATATTTTTGTCCCAGTCACCTGGGAAATCAGATCCAGCCACACATCAGTAGTCTGAATAGCAGTTCTAAGGAGGAAAAATCTCTTTCTCTCTCTCTGATTAATATTCACCAAACAGAAAATAGACCATTTTGGATAATATTAAAATCTTTCTTTGGAAAATTTAAATATGTATAGATACTACTCTCTCTTTTTAGCAAAAATTGTTTAACAATTCTAGTATACATCTTAAGGAAA
Organism: Cariama cristata; assembly: GCF_000690535.1. Classification (NCBI taxonomy): domain Eukaryota; kingdom Metazoa; phylum Chordata; class Aves; order Cariamiformes; family Cariamidae; genus Cariama; species Cariama cristata. The sequence goes on along the minus strand of NW_009615730.1, from coordinate 17,869 downwards.
GTAGGTCTTGCTTCTCTTACAAATCAGACTAAACATCTTTCCTCATACAAAGACAACAGAAGATCAGACACAGAATGGATTTATCACTACTTATTTTTCCTAAAGTATGAATTGGCAGATATCAGTTGTAATTTCTGACTGGCCTTGGCAAAATGCTGTGGATTTCTGTAACAACTTTTCTTTTAATTGAAGATTTCTGATCAACTGATATGAAGACATTTTTACCAGAGTAATTAACTCTGACTTAGGTATGTTAGGAGTAGCGACAAAGTATATGATGCAAGTGTATCAGTCATGAATCCTTAATACACAAAGCCACCATGATATTCCATTAAGACATCGCGAACAGTTAGAAGTCTTATTTACTATAAAGATTTGATTTGCCAAATAAGTGCAATAACAGCTATTTAGTAAGCAGATAACATTAAAATATTTTTCTAAAATTTCTTTTAGGGGAAAAAAACCTACCAAAACAAAAAAACCTCTTTTTTTGGTTTTCATAAATTCAAGAGAAAAGACTTAAACTTTGCTGCATGGGAGGACAAAAGAAGTTGATGTCTATTGTGCTTTCAGGTTTTCACTCCATTAATTTGCTGTTTCAGGAGTGTGGTAGCATTTAGAAATCTTTTTCTTTTCTTTTTAATTGAAATGCAAAGTACTATCTTATGTACTCTTAATAGGATTAAAGGGTTCATCATTCCCTCCTGCCTAGCTGGGTAATTGTACAGATGTACGTTAATTAGCTGTGTGTCAGTGTTTGCGTCTTCCACAGGTTCTGCTTTGTTTGTCTGCTGGGTATTCCGTGTTTTGAAGTTTGAGGGGGGGAACTGGTTCACATGAAGTATTCAGTTTTTATCGTAAACCTTAGGAGTAAGAATAATGTTTATAAGTATGTTACTTCAACTTCCAATCATTTTCCTCAAATCAATAATTCCATGCAAGTAAACAAGGTTTTATGCAATGTAAAGGTATGGTTTTACACATGCAAACAGAGAGACAGATGACTATATATTATTTGTGGTTTCATTGTTCTAGTTATGATGATGTAAGTACTACCAGTTAATCTGTTAAAGCAGATCACTTTCCCATTTTTAGGGCTTTCTTTTTATATATACTGATCTTAATGACTTAAGTTTGATCAAACACAACTAAAGAGATGAATATAAGAATGGCCATAATTTCACAAAATATTCTTTCTGTAAAAGTAGCCATAAACAGATACAAATGGAAGACTAAGAAGAGACTGAGCGTATGTTGTACTTTCCCTTAGTATCTCTAGGCTCCATATAGTTTCAACTTAAAGTTGCTCCTGAGCTAGGCTTGTTTCAGTTGGCATTGAAATTTAAATCTCAGTGACAACTCAAGATCAAGTTTCAGAATCAAACCAAAACCCAAATACTTATTTATACACACTTCTCATTTTTTTCTAAAGTTGTTCTGGTTGCTTTATTTTATATGTACTTAATATATGACCATTTGAAATGGGGGTGGATGACAGAAGGTGCTAAGTAACATGGCCACATTTCTGAAAACAATCTGGTAACACTCTATAAATAAAAATAAGCTTATTCTTACTTATCTTTGTCTTTGGGAATAGATCATAGATGGAGTGCTTAGAGTTCTCTTGGGGGAATTTGTTATTTACTCATCTAAACAAAACAATTTGTATCTAGAATTTTAAGGTGAATCTCTGCTAGTTTATGTATTTTTTGTGTTTGATAATACCGGAGTATTTCATGAGAAAGAAAGAAATTAAACATTGGAAGCTATTCTGTATCAGCTTTAGAAATCTACAGTTCAGAAATCATCCCTCAAAAGACTGGAATCAGTGGGGCTGAAACACTCCTTGAAAACTAGTCACATGCTTCCCATTTGTGCTTTTTTTTCTATTTGTTTTCCCCATTTTCATTATCTGCTTTTGCCTCCTATATTTCCCTGAGGTTTTTATTTTTTTTATTTCTACTCTGTTCAGCTCACTCACATTCATAATCAGTGCTCAACACTTCTGTTCACTTTCCTTCTCCTGTACGGGCTGAGTTATGTGTTTCATTTTATCTATGATGAGTAACCCCCTTTGAAGGCAATGCTCATAAAATTAAGCATTGGTTTAGATCTCTGCAAGCCTTGTGGGATTGCAGAAGAAATTGCAGAAGATCTAGCCTGTCCTTGGCAGGAGATTAATATCTGTTCGGCCTAATCCTGGACCTTCAGGAAGGGGTCTTTCATGAATGGCAGATCTACAGTTGGCAATATTTTTGTCCTAATGAGGAATTATTTTGGTAAGGATTTATCCTTACAAGTAACTCAAGAGAAAATAATACAAAGCAACATATAAAGAGGATGATTTCAACTACATTAATTCACATACACATGACATAAATTCAGAATGAAAGTATTCTTTACCTAGCGTAGTTTAGTTAGTTCAGGAATGAACAATGATACTAGTACTAAAGCATGTCTCCATGAAAAGGCATAGAGAAGTCTGAGTTATTCCAACCCTACTCCAAATTCACACCAGTCAATACTGGTCAGGCAGTTGGACTAGGTGATCGTTGTAGGTCCCTTCCAACTGAAATAGTGTATTCTAAGCTGCATAGTCACATTAGTGTGATACTATGTCTGAGCCTTTTGTATCTGTCCCATCTCTGACCAATTCAACATGTA
>NW_009615730.1:14240-15121 GCF_000690535.1 Cariama cristata | reverse complement strand
TAGGGAAAAGAACTTAAAATATTCTAAAAAGTTGAGGATAGTGAAGGTCTTCCAGTGGGGTGAGTATGTATGGCATTTATACTCATGGTGTCAAAAAGGAAAGACAATTATAAATTAAGTGCAGGAAAACCACAAAAGACCATTAAGGTGTTGCAATCTAATAGTAATACTCACTCAAATGCTATCTATAGCTTTATTTACTTGATGAAACAGGCCAGTTTCACTATGTAGTATTGAAATGCTACAGAACTGAAAAGAAAAAATCATAAGCAGTGGGACTTCTATGTGCCTAACCTCTAAAATATTTCTTATAAAGCATAATAATTAGGACAATTAAAGAGACAGCTATGCACTATTCATAACAGTAACATCAGAATTTCTCACTGAAAATTAAAAAAGTCTTATTTTTTATTAGTATATGTGAAAAAAGCAACCAAAATATGGGGAGAAGATCATCTGAAAGGTGCTGACTTGTTTTGTTACAAGTGTTAACCTCATCAAAACTGTTGTCTGGCCAGAGGAAAGCAGTAGCTTTCAGTTATTCTGTCTCACAGCTGTATTGAGGAGAAGGAAATTTCATCAAAACACTTTTTTTGGCAGAAGGATTCTGTGATATAGAAACACACAAGATGCGTGACATAGCTTCAGTTTTACCCCTGTAAGCCAGAGTGTAAATGAAAAGACTGAACAGCTGATGATGACGAAGCAGTGGCAGCACAGAGCTCGGTCTAAGAAACCAGTTTGCCCTGGTTGTTCTTGCAGCCTTCAACAAACCTGTGTTATGTGACTACATAGTTATCTGTACACAAGCTAGTTTAAAGCTTATATACATGTATGTACTGCAGCCATAGCGCATGGAAAGAAGTCTTTACACTTAAATG
>NW_009615730.1:1262-14226 GCF_000690535.1 Cariama cristata | reverse complement strand
AGACCAGTTTGCTGTGGTCTCTTTATCTGCATATGCTGCCTGGAGATTAAAATCGTGCATATATGTATTCATATAGCTTAGTATATTCAGTATTGCTTTATTTAGAAAGACACAAATACCAAAATAAATGTATTTAAATAGTTAAAGAAGGAATTGACTTCTTTAGTCAGGATTAACAGAGTTTCCCTTTCACTCTCTACATTAACATCTGAACTGACTTTTGAAGAAATGGTTCTTACCATTTCTTACCATGTTCTGAACAGGAACAGATGACCTTTGGAAAAGGCAGTCAGTGTACACTGCAGAGTTACATGATAAGTTATGGCTGGGGCCATTAAGGCCTGCTAGTGCCCTCAAGGCCTTTGACAGTCTGATGTAACAGTGAATTTCCCATGTGCTTGCTTTACTGTGCCAGTTTAGTGCTAAACAAAAGATGTATGGTTTAAAAATAGTGTTTTCAATTATTCACATGTTCCTTACAGATACAGAAATAACACATGATCTAAAGGAAATTACTTATTCCATGGTAAACCAAATCGTAACAGACATTAGCATGAATGTTTCATCCAGTTCCATGTTTTTACTTGACTTATGTTTTTTACAGAAGCGAAATACCTTTATCTTATCCAGAATAATAATAGATAATTTTCTTAGTATTCATATAAAAATTTGTAATTCTATAAAATTATAATTTCAACAATAATTTGTGGTCAAGAAATTAACAGATTAATAATGCTTACTGTAATAATTCTTTGTCTGTTATGAATTTTTAATGTCTTGATTTTTAGTTTTACTAAGGATCTTCTTGGATCTTGTTCTACATGTGAAAAAGAGCTACCAGGAGTAAGCAAAAGAAATTCACTATACTCTTCTGAGCACCAACAACTGGCCATCTCATTCTTTCACAGCATTAAAAAAAACAAAACTAAACAAAACAAAACAAAAACAACCACAACCAAATTACTTTGTCAGTGTATTTTCCACGCTTCCCACACACAGTCTCCAATGTTAATTACCTGCATTAGTTCGAATTCTATTTGTTTTGAAAAGGGTAATTGAGAATTCGGATAACATTATGTAATAAAAGATTTTCTGGGTTTTTTCCTGTAAGAGTTTAACAATATTTTCTTCTTCTTCTTCCTCTTCTTCCTCTTCTTCGTCTTCTTCCTCTTCTTCTTCTCTGAACAGAAACTAGCAACTTCACTCTTTGATCATGAACAGCCTACTGAATTAAGAACGATCCCGTTTTTATTTAACAGCCTACTATGTCACAGAGTGCTTTTTCCTGAGCAGTTACAGTTAATTTACAATTTAATATGTTGTATGAGTTGTTGAAATTGTCTTGCAATGTGGATTACCTTGTACTTGAGTAGTACTGAATTTCATCTGCCTTCATGTTGACAAATAATAAGTAATGCAAGTAAATATGTCTCAGAGTACACAAAGAAAAGATTTACAGTGTAAGAATATGCTCTGAGTACAGACACTTTTCTGGTAATAACCATACTCTAAAGACTACTTTACAAGTGTTTGCATCTACTGAGCTATAAACGGATTGTAGCAAAACTGTGATCTTTTAAAATTGTTATTGGCCACATCAGTGAAAATTCATTGGAACTGAAAGACAAGCAAAGTAAATAACTGTTTGTAAGAATGAACTGTCCAACTAAAACCATAAAACTATTCTGTTTTACTAGAATCAATGGTATCTTCTTATTCAAAAAGTTTAGCTTATCTAAGTAATAGCAATACACACACATGCACAAACACCTATAACTGTATAATGTATGAGATTGATAAACACTATCAGAGATATATCTAGACATATGTTGTTGGGAGAGGTAGAATTAGGATGAGTAACACAATCTGGCCAGAATCTCTTTATCCATTTATAGAGAAGTATAATTATTTTAGACAAAATCGCATATGATCTGAATTTCTGAACCGAAAGATGATACTAGTATCGGTAAGTACTATCTACTTGCTGTAGTGGTTTAGAAGCTTATAAAACTAACATACCTTTTTTATTTTTTTCAGATTAAGAGAAAAAACAATTTTTACCTTTACAGTTAAAAAGACAAATATTCTTAACAGGTGGAGAAAACTTTAATAACAATTAATAACAATTTGTTCTGAGCATCTAAGGGTCCATGGAAATACAGTTAATAGACTTAAAATGTGCAAGTTTAATGACAAAGTTCTAAGGGTTACTTTCATGTTTATGTCTGTGTTGCAAACAGATATTAAACTCCTACTAAATGGAAATAACTATTAATCATCAATAACATCTTACAGAATGGATATTTTCTAGTCCAAAAGTAATGGTTCAGTGTCATGTAACTTAAGCCAATACTGAATAGCATAACATACAAGTGACAGATGTTCTTTCCCTTTGCTTATCCCATTTACTTGATCATTTACTTGATATATTTATGAATCTGTATCTTAGTCATCTATGTAACTTGGAAAGAGATTAAATATCTTTTTCTATTAGGAAAAGTAAACCATTGAAGACTATTTAGAAATAAAGTTATATTCATATGACACAGACTCAATCATAACAAGTAGGAAAATTGGCCACAAATACCAACTATGTTTAGTCTAGAACAAAATAGAATAAAATAGAATAGAACAGTTCAGTTGAAAGGGACCTACAACAACCATTTAGTCCAACGGCTTGACCACTTCAGGGATAGCCAAAAGTTAAAGCATGTTATTAAGGGCAGTACTCAAATGTCTTTTAAATACTGACAGTCTTGGGGTATCGACCACCTCTCTGGGAAGCCTGTTCAGGCTGCAATTATTTCCTCTACAGTTGATAGTATTTTTTAAAGATATTAAATATAGTAGTAGTCTTCTCCATACAGAATCACATCCTTACTAAAATATGTCAGAATGTAATGTTCAATAGCTTGCAAAATGTAATTATTAAGAAGTACATTTTCTCCAAGCACATGGATCTGCATTTTATTTTCATTTGTATGCCTTTCTGGAAAACGTGGATACATATATAATGAAGCTGCTTGTTTAGAAATACTAAAGTAAAAACCAATCGCCGTAAGTTCTCATTTGCCTATGTCCTTCTAATTACCTGCTTTGAATATATAATAAGAATATTTAAGCTATATTACAGTGTTATGACAGAGAAATTATTGAAGATGTTGAACCTGAAAGTCCATATGCGTCACCTTTGTTCACTCGCAGGGTCATACTGCAGTGTCTTAAGAAACATTCTGTTCAAAGAGAGCACCTTGTCTATGAGCAAAAAATAAGCTCACGACACATCTAAACTATAATTTACTATATAACTGCGATGGCATCACAATGAGTTTCTTGAATCAAAAACGTGTGTTTTCAAAGTACACAGGTTTGACTTCTCTTTTTTCCGTTTGATGAAAACTATTGTCCGTGTTTGCTTGTTTTCTTGGGGTCTGCTATGGAAGCTCCAGCCCATTAAATCTGACCAGCCAGACCTAGATCTAAAGACCTGATCCTCAAATTATAATAATGAACATACCTCAATGAATGTAAATAATTAATTATTGGGTTTTTTCCACACCAAAACATCTCTGAGAATGATCTTGTAATTATTTCTCAAAGCTTATACCATGAATTTTCCCCTTAAGCTGTATTTACAGTTAGATACAACTTTTGAAACCTCAGTCAAAGCTAAAGTGTGTAAAATAATGATTCCCAGAGCTAATTCTTTAGTTAAAGAAGCAACTTGGAGACTAAAATTACAGAAGTTTAGTCCTACCTCACCTCAGGCATTATTTGGCTTCATAACTTACTGAAATTTCCTGGTTAAAAAAGTCAAGCAGCCACTGAAGCAATCTATCATCACACAGAACTACATATAGAAAGAGTGATGAATACAAAAACTACATCATGATTAACATGTTAATCTGAATGTTTTAAGGACTAAAATTATTTTTAAAAGCTGAACTGCTGTTCTCAGACAAGAAATAAAAACATTATATATTTCTGTACATTTCTAATATATAGATACATGTTTCCAAGGAAAGCAAGGAGGCTTCAGTGGCTCACTCGGGCTGAAAAGTTTGGTGTGTGATCTTATGCTACAAGGGATAATTTCAGCATTACAAGAAAAGGACATGTGCATAGATTTTTTTAAAAAATTATGTTTGTGGAATGCAAAAGCTGACTGTATGGTTTTTTGAATCAAGGTCTCAGTGTTTTATTTATTTTTTTCCCCCAAGCATTTCTTAATGAACCAATATGCTTTGCTAACAGAGAGTGGATAGAGAAGTAACAATTATCATTAGTTATAGAATCATAGAATCATCTAGGTTGGAAAGGATCTTTAAGATCATCGAGTCCAAGCAAAAAACCCAGTACTGAGGAATTTGCCCTCTATTCTTTCTTTGAATGATACCTAGAACCACTAAAGAACCCCGTTCATCACACGTTCTAGAATTTTTCTTTAGCCTGTATGAATGTCCTGCATAGCCTAAGGGACATAGCGCAATTCTGAACGTATCGGAAAGAGGCCTGAATTGTTCACTGAATTTAACAGAGAAGAAAGTACAGGGAGGTGGTGGGGGTGGTGAAGGTAAGCCAAAAGATGAGACAGTGCAACTAACAGTTTGAATTGAGGGAACATTCCTTCTCCACAGTCTACCTGGTGATTCTCCTGTGTCCCATGAGAATTATCAGGTTCTTACCAGCTGAGCACCTAGTAGAGTTACATCCTATAGCTGTGCCGAATGTTCAGTGCTTTAGAGGATGATGAGTACTCTCCCACTCTCCTTTCTCTTCAAGTTATGTTATATATCAAGGACGAAGAAAAAAATTTCCTGAGGCATAGAATTGGTGTAATATAGGTATGATGCAAGAAAGCATGATTAACAAACATAGATGGATAAAACTTTTTTCATTAATTGCAGGATCACAGTCAAATGGATCATGATACAGGGAAGTTCAGTAAATAACTTCCATAATAAAATTATCCTCCTTTGCTGTGTTTATATTAAAGTGTATTTTCTTGGTGTTGGAGAGAATCTGATTACTACATGGATTACATTCACCTACAATTTCTATAGCCACGAAGAACAACTTAGTGCAATATCATTCTTTCTCTAAATCACCATTAATTCAGAAAATCTTATTAATTTTTCCTGCTTAGAAATGGTATCTTTTGCAAAAAAAGAAAGCAAGAGTTTAAGAAGTTCTTGAAGGAATATGCATTTTTGGTCGTACACATATTTTACAACACATATGCTTTGCAAAATAAGAATGCCTAGCAAATTATATACTCAATAATAACTGTCAAATGGCCCCAGTTCTTATTTTAAGACTAAGGGGACATACTAATGTTAAATATGTTTTTGGTTCTAAGCAAATCATTCTTCTCTTCTGACAGAGTAATACTATTAGAGTAATATGCCCCTGATGCCTAGGCTGCATCTAACCGAACACTGCTTATTACTGTCAAGCAAAGCAGAAGTCAAATATATATAATTTGTTTCAGCTCTGTCATCTAACACAGTATGGAATACAAAGTTAGTGGCTAATGTGGAAAATGTAAATCAGACTATAAATAACATTTAAAAAAGCAAGCATAATAAAAGTAATTTATGTATTGGACAAGCACAGAACTTGCATTAATATTACAGTGCTGTTAAGCAAATAAAAGAGAATCTAATTACATAGAAATATGCCATGTGCAGATAACTTTCTTCAGCTTTTTTATATGAAGTTTGCAAAGGGACATACAAAGCTGGCATAGCCACTTTATATGTCAAAAACTTGCCATAATCTGTTTGTATATTGGTACAATAATCAAAGTCCTAGCATCAATAAAATACAAAACACATTTCCATTGATTTTCTTTGAAGTAAGATTTCACCTGTGAAAATTCATTCTATCTGAACACAGTTATATAAACTAATTCTGAAGAGGAAACTTGGCTTACATGGTTACTGGTTTATCACCCGTGGTTATGGGTTTTTCACAGAATCACAGAATGGTTGAGGTTGGAAGGAACCTCTGGAAGTCTTCTGGTACAAGCTCCCTGCTGAAACAGGACCACCTACGGCCACTTGCCCAGGACCATGTCTAGTTGTTTTTTGAATACCTCTAAGAAGGGAGACTCCGCAACCTCCCTGGGCAATCTCTGCCAGTGTTCAGTCACCCTCACAGTGAAATAATGTTTTCTGATGTTCAGATGGAAACTCCTGTGCTTCAGTTTGTGCCCATTGCCTCTTGTCACTGAGCACCACTGAAAAGAGCCTGGCTCCATCCTCTTAACACTCTCCCTTCAGGTGTTTATGTACATTGATAATATCCCCTCTGAGCCTTCTCTTCTCTACGCTAAACAGTCCCAGTTCTGTCAGACTTTCCTCAAAAGTTAAATTCTCCAGTTCCTTCATCATCTCAGTGACCCTTGGCTGGACTCCCTGCAGTATGTCTGTGTCTCTCTTGCACGGGGGGGCCCAGCACTGGACCCAGCACTCCAGGTGTGGCCTCACCAGTGCAGAGCAGAGGGGAAGGATCACCTCCCTCAGCCTGCTGGCAATGCTTTGCTCAATGCTGCCCAGGGTACCATTCTCTCAAGGGCACGTTGCTGGGTTGTGTTCAACCTGGTGCCCATCAAGCCCCCCGGGTCCTTTTCCACCGATCTGCTTTCCAGTTGAGTGACCCCCAATGTATATTGTGGTGCATGAACCTCTTCAGTTCTGGCAGTGAAGATATCAGCTAACCTGGCCATAGTCTGCAGATCTGAAAGTACCAGCATCAAAAAAGACAGCAGTTGCAGTGATGCGGAAATGAACACCTCCTTCCAACTCCCGAGGACTGAAGAACAAGACTGGGAATCCCCAGGGTTGGAGAAGACTCTTGTGGAAGAGAAGCCCCATGTGCAGCACAGGGCCATGAGCTCCTCAACACTTACTCTGAGATAAAAGTACCTACCTAGGCTTTAGGTAATCTGTAATCTCTGCTTTAGAAATCTGGAGAGTGTGGGGCTGCCATACAGGTTCTCAGACGTCCAGGTGGGAAGCCAGACTTTAGTGCCAAGGGAGACAGATTGCAAGCTAGCCTTAGTAATAAAGTCCCAAAGTACACCCAGTTTTAGACTGCAGATGCTCTGAAGTCACTGCCAAGCAATGAAAACTCACCTGCACTTTGGAAAACTGATGTATTTCTATGAACAGTTTCAGCTTTTAGTTGTTTTGTCACACTATTCTTGACCAGCTCCAGTCGTTCTTGTAAAATTTGCCCATCCACTGTTGGCATTTAAACAAGCTTGATACTCAGCGTTAAATACTAGCTTCTGAATATTAACAGAGTATACATTTAAGAAGTTTAATAGATATTCCTTTATGACATTACTCATCACAATCATTGCGCTGAACTTTGTAATTATATCTTATAAATGTGATTGCATGTATATACACTAATTATGCAATTACAGATAATTTAATGAATTATGGAAACACACAAAGAGTGACTAAGCTTTACTGAAAGAAAAGAAATAAGTAAATCTGTAAAATGCAAATGGCCTTAAGAAAGTATTGACAAAGTGAAAGGATTCTACCCCAAGTTTCTCGAACTAAGCATTTCCTTCCAAAACACCTTAGTATAAGCCAAATATTAGATTAGCTGAATTCATGGTTAATTTGGTAAATATGAATTTACTTCAGTTATTAAATCTACTGCAAGTTCTTCTAGGCGGAGTCTTCTTGCAGTCCTATGCTCTGTTATGAAGATATATAAATATATGCTCAGGCACACTGTTATATTCTGTGAAAATTTTGTTGAAACTAATTATGTACCTATGTTCTAAGTACATATACAGTGACACTAAGCATGAAAATCTACTCCTTCAAAACCTTGAAAGGAATTGAATATATAGTTGGAAAGCATAGAACTTATAATCACATGATACAAATTCTCTATCCATTTGCATCTCCTGTAGTCAATTGAATTTTTTCATAACATACCAAAAGAGGGTGAAAAATATGACCAAAATGATCATGGCAATATATCCTATACAGTGAAAGTGACAGCAATGTCTATAGATACAAATACTGTCAAGAAAGTTTTTTAATTGGAAAATAATTTGTTTCCTGCAATAACAAGAAAACACCAAATAATCAAGTCATTGTTCTTCTTTCTGGACATTCATTTCTATTCTATAAGTTTATTTAATAAAACACATAAGCATAACAAAAATCATTAAAATTTGCACATTTTGCAAATGGGTTAAGTAAGCATGAACATAGACAATATAGAAGTTCAGTGGACAGATAATAATTAATGAAGCTATTACAGATAGTTCATATTTGATAATGTGCTCAGCCTATAACTGGATCAAAAGAAGGTGATTTAATCTCATATTTAAATTTTATGTACCACATCCGCAATGATTTTGGTAGGGAGCAAATGTAACGTAACACACTAGTGAGCCAGATCCTGTGTATAACGTATACTTTTTTATATGACTAGTGGATTTTTACAGTGGTGCAAAGCCAAAAAGATAATAACTGCATACTCCATATGCATGGGGCTACACAATGTGTAGAAAACAAAAGTTTGAATCCCTTTAAAGACCCTCTGGGGGTGCTGCTTGAGAGCAGGCTCAATATGAGTCAGCAGCGTGCTGGAGGAGACAAGGGAGCAAACCCCACCCTGGGGTGCCTTAAGCACAGCATCGCCAGGCAGTCAAAAGAGGGCATTGTCCCACTGTATTCAGCGTTGGTGTGGCCTCACCTCGAGTACTGAGTGCAGTTCTCTCTACAGCTCCCCAAGATGGGGACATGAAGAGGGAGGTGCTGATCTCTTCTCCTTGGGATCCAGTGACTGGATGCATGGGAATTATTCAAAGCTGGATTGTCAAACACTCAAACAGGCTTCCTAGAGAGCTGGACAATGACCCAAGCCTGTCGGTATTTAAGATGAAGTGGTTGTCCCCCTGTACTCGGCACCGGTGAGGCCGTACCTTGAATCCTGTGTTCAGTTTTGGGCTGCTCACTGCAAGAAAAACATTGGGGTGCTGGAGCGAGTCCAGAGAAGGACAATAAAGGCGGTGAAGGGTCTGGAGCACAAGTCTGGTGGGGAGCGACTGAGGGAGCTGGGGGTGTTTGGTCTGGAGAAGAGGAGGCTGAGGGGAGACCTGATCGCTCTCTACAACGACCTGAAAGGAGGGGGTAGCCAGGTGGGGGTTGCTCTCTTCTCCCAATTAACAGGAGATAGGACAAGGGGAAATGTCCTCAAGTTGTGCCAGGGGAGGTTTAGATTGGATATTAAGAAGAATGTCTTCACCAAAAGGGTTGTCAAGCCCTGGAACAGGCTGCCCAGGGAAGTGGTGGAGTCACCATACCTGGGGGTACAGGGACATGGTTTAGTGGTTGACTTGACAGTGTTAGGTTAAGGATTGGATTCGATAATCTTAAAAGCCTTTTCCAATGTAAACAATTCTATGATTCTATGAATAAGAAATTGAATGAAAGTTCATATATAAAATTTTAATCAGGAAGAAGATTAGCAATAAATGGCTATTTATCCTTTTTAATTAAAGTATTATTTCTCAGTGTTTTTATTCCAGTTGAATGAAAGATTAGTAATTCTGAAATTACTCTGACTATATTTTTTAATTCTTTCTAGTGTTAAAAGAATGAAGGATTAATGACCTGATTACTCTTTAATCCCCAGTATCTCTGTCAAGAAAGTTATTTAATGCTTCTAAATGTAGCAGGTATACGCTAAGGTACCAAGGATTTAGCATAAGAGTTAAAAAGTAAAAGATAAGAAGAATATTTCTTAATAACACCATATTTTCAGAGGGTGAACTGCTGAATTCTGGGGCAGGTTGATATCATATAGCACACATTACAGAATCCGGACACAAAAGGCACAAGTCAGGGAAATAATCTGCCTAAAGCATATATGTGGGATCACTGGTAGCTAATGGAAAGTCAATCCTTTTGTCCTTTCTATTACACCAAAGAAAACAACATATAAAATGAAACTGAATACACCTGAAGCAGTACATCCTAAATATAAAAAGCAGGTCACAACATATACCAGAGAATTGAATAGATGATCCTCACCATCTTAACCTTTTCCTACTAACAGTAAAAGATCGGAGTGAATGAAAGAGATTCCTTCATCTAATATCCACTGACAGAAACAAGAACAAAACACCGCTCAACTGTGAAGTACGATTTGTAGCAAACACAAAAAGAAGTGAAAAAAGATATATGAAAGGCCTGGCTACAGATTTTTGCAGTGTTAGTTCTTATATTGCAGTAAACTAGAGTAGCGTTGCTTTGGCCACGACGGTCTAGCACCACAGGCAAGACAAGGTTTACCAGGAAAGGTAATAGCTTTTATTAGCCCAGTTGGTATAATTGAAAAAAAGCAGCAGACAGGCCTGAGAAGTTCTGTGCTTTCTAATCGTACCTGTTGGAGTCTGATGAAAGAATCTGTCTCTCTGTACAGTCTTGTCTTTGGAAACTATTAGTCAACCAACTACAGACACAGGGAGAATTGTTTCTGAAACCTATCTCCTCCCATATGATCTCAGAGGTAGAGCTTATTTAAATAATATTCCTGGTGGTTATTGAATTACCAGATCCAGTATAGATCTGAAACTTGATAACTAGCTTTTTAGAAATGGAAGTCCAGTATCTTTTGACACAGGTTCTAAAAGTACAAAGAAAGGTATATAAACAAATCATCTTTGATGAAAGCATCTGAATGTACGGGTAGAAGTTCTCAGTGCTCTTTGCAAAAGTCTTTAAGCGCAAATGGAGAACAGATTTTTGCTGCTGACCTACTTCAACTGTTTTATCTCACTTATATTCAGAAGCAGACGTATTTAATACCAGAGGTATTTGCTGCCACAGAAGCATAAGAGAGTCTTGAAGCTGCTCTGAAACAGAAGCTGTAGAAAATATTAGTAGATAAAGCAGATAAACGAAGCCTCAAGAAAGAATCTCAAGTTATGTAAAACAGTAGCGAAATTACTCTTTAAAACTAAATACGTGCTCTGGAACCATGCAAAAGTGATGATAAACAATTTTATAGGTTGAAAAATTTTTTAAAAATGCAGATATAATCCTAATAATAGTCAACTATGGGCCATAAATAGCATTTATGTAATATTAACTGAAGGAGAAGTAGGTCACTAAATTAAAAATTGTCAAGCAAGCAGAGAAATGTTGCCTCGAAACAGACATCTTGTAAAATAGCAGGCTGTCAGGAGACAACTCTATGACAGCATTTAGGGACATGGCAATAAAATGATAGCATAGCCAAAGCTCACTTATAATTGCCAAATTGAGTTATTCAATTATTGATGCAACAATGGTCACTGTCAGTTTATTTTTCCCTCAGCTGTCACTCTCTTAACAGAAGTAAGGATGAGGGAGATTGACCTCTGCCATCTTTTTGACTCTTTATGTGGTAGGAAGACATTAGCAAAGAATAATTACATGTTTTGCACAAATCATTCAATTAAGGAATCAAATATTTCTGTGTGTTCTCCATAGAAAAACATATATACAGGAGAAGAAGATTGCTGAAGAATTACAGTATCTTTCCTGGAGAAAGGAAAAATAATGGATGGAAAATAATGTTAACTGCAAAATTTTTTACTATATTTGTCTATTTTCTGAGATCTAATAATTGGTTAAGTATTTCCCTTTTATATATTGTTTATGGTATCACTGCCATAAAATATATATTTAACAAGAATCACATATATATTTCTGTAAACTTCAATCTGAAGTGCCAACTTCATGTTAAGCGCGCATAAAAAAATTACTTGATGGGGAATCTAGTGTTTATCGCTTTCCCCATTTTTAACATGGTGGTGGCTGTATTTCAGATATTCAATGGAAATAAGGGTGGGGGGGAAATGTTCCTATTTATTTAGAACAGGTATCTACCTCATTCTCTGTAACTTCTCATTTTAATTAATATTTAAAACTTATAATCTTCACATGTTCAAATAACGTTAATTATCTAATTCTGTCCCATTCAGGCAAACATATCTTTGCGTGATTAAGACATGGAAGTCAGGCACTTAGTACCCAAAGATAACACACACTCATGACTTGGACATTGTCTCATAAAGCTTTTGAAATTAATTGAAGATGTAAAAAATGAAACACTGATTCCAATGACTTATGTTCAGAATAGTACTAATCAATGACTCAATTGGATTAGAAAGGATTAGCAGAAAGGACCCAGTGCCTATGATAGTCATTGCCTTGCTGGGTCAATATTGGAACTGTCCATTAAAGTCTAGTAATGGTAGGCAGTAATTGCAAGTTATTATAATCTGAAGGTTATTTGATGAATGATACAGAGCTGATACAAAATCTCAGTGTCCAGTAGCTGTGTTACAAATATCTATATAAGAAAAGTCATCATCACAATTGGCATTTCTACTGCTGTTCCAAGACAGACATTAGCTAAGAATGAATTATACTGATATTGGAGGTTTTTAGCTGCAGCAGACAATTTTTCCTTTAAAATTCTCATGTCACTCTGATAACATAGTTTCATCCCTGATCAATCTAGTATAAAATGATTGATGCTACATTAGCTACTAAAATGCTTAAATCTACTTCTTCTTAATCCTTTACTCTCACAAGGTGATCCTTATGTGAACAAAAAGAAAAATCAGACAGCATGGAAAATCACTAGTCGTTTCTATCCATGATTTAACTTCCTAGGGAGACACAAAACTGATAATTTTCAGAGTAATTTCTGAACATGAAATTCGCTCACACAAGTTATATAATGTTCCTTCGTTATGAAGGATCTTCAATAGTACATATGGAACCGACACTAACACCAACTATTGACTATCAGATTATAGAATGTGCATCTGTTTTGTCACTTAAAAATATTTATACTATGTGATTTTACTACATAGTGAATCATTGATGATCTCCACAAAGTTAAAATATTGCAACACAAAAGCATTCAC
>NW_009615730.1:0-1231 GCF_000690535.1 Cariama cristata | reverse complement strand
CCCTACAAATCCAGGGAAAGGTTAATAGTGATAGCAGCCAACATGGCCAACACTATATGAATATTATTTACCTAGATTGAAGACTGTATGCATCTCAGCCATTTGATGCTTGGTACATTAAAAATTTATGAGACTGTATGTATGACTGTATTAAATAGTCTATATTCCAGTCCATCAGAAACTATTTCATGCATGACCTGTGGTAGTTTATACTGTCTTCCAATAGTCAGGTTTTCTGAAAACTGTAAATACGAACAGCAGTTGCAGAAAGATTGATTGTGCATTAGCTGATGGAATATGTTTCAAGTCACCATAGGAAACCACAATGCTTTGAGACTGGGGTACAAAGATCATAGCTGCCTACAGTACAAAAAAAAAAAGAAAAAAAAAAGAAAAAAGTGATTAAGAGTATTGCAAACACTGTATACACTGTGCATTTTGTAGAAATCTGACAGAAATCCCATTACATGATATATATCCAGTTGAAATATGGTTAGGAAATACCAAATAAAAAGGAAACTGTTGGATCTGTTACGTCTCCAAGACTTCCTCAGACACAGTGGATTTTCAAATTCAGAATCCTTGTGCACAATATTCACACTACTGAGGAGTGGTACAGAAAACAGCTTTGTATTAGCTTACTGTTCAGAGTTTCAAACCAATTTAGATATCTAAAAAGAACTAAAACAGACTTGGAAAAAAACATACAATTAAAGGATGAGCATGAGACCTACAAGAATAGATCAGGATTCTGCTTTTTTCAGTAGTTAAGAAAGAAGGGAAAATAAAAGTGGAACTAGAGCACCTTGCATTGAGAAAAAACTTTATCACTAAAATTAGGATAACAAGATATTTGTAGGTGTTAACAGTTAAATAGCTAATAGTTGGCCACATAATACAGTTTGGACGAGGGATTTTGCTAAAAAATATACAGATACCTGGAACACACATTCACCTTTCATTTTTATGAGATTAGGTGGATGGTAGGGTGCAACACAGTCTAGGTAATACCAAAATATATAACTAAGTTGAGAGCATAAAATGAGGTAACACAGAGGAAAATATTTTGAATTCTAGAAGACTGAAGATATATGGACATCTAATATATTGCCAGGCACTAGAAGTGTCAGATGTAGAGAGAGTTTACCAGGCTTGGAAGAAGGGACAGGCAACCTAGGTAGAGTACAAAGACGTTGTCAGGTCACGCAGAGAGAAAATTAGAAAGGCAAAA
>NW_009615729.1:48327-49673 GCF_000690535.1 Cariama cristata | reverse complement strand
GGCGAATGGTCACCCCCGGCATGGGGGGGTGGGGTGGGGGGAGTGTGTGCCCTCCCTCCGGCGAGCCCCGCATGGCTCTGGTGGTGCCGAACGGGGCTGGTGAGCTGCTTGTCTCACTTGGCTTTCCTTGGGAAATATCGCTAAATCCCATTTGCTTTACCGCAGGTCTTTTTTGCCTAATTATATAGTAAGGCCCTCCGTACCGTCCGTTACTTGATTTTGATTTCCCGAAGATTTGGATTGCGGAGGCTTTAAATGCTAACAGAAGTAGTCGGTTTGCTTGCTCTCAGGATTCGAGCTGTTTGTGTGGAAAGAGATGGGGCGAGAGCAGCCGTGGTATGATTTTCTGGCCTTTAATCACTACATGTAAGATAAAGCTACGTTATAGGTTCCATACCGAGTAAACGGGCAGATGGCTTTACAAAGTCGGTCATCAAAGACCTGACTTGAAATTGCTGGGCTTTATGCGTAGGCTAGCAAAGAGTTCACGGAAGTTTGCAGCTTCTTGGAGTATTGTTCTTGGCTGGAGGTAAACTGCTGACCTCAAAATAGGTATTTCCACCTGTGTTTCCTGAGAATTTTAATCTCAGCACTTGCTCCTGAAGGCACTTGACAAACCTTTTTGTGATCTCTTTTATCCTTGGAGTAAATACGTACTTCCTTTACAAAGAGAAATACATAATTTGTAGTTTCCAGTATACAGGTCATGCAAGCAGAGGAGTTCTCCAGACCACAAAAATGGCTATTTAGCTGAAGATCAAACCTTTTGGCAGCACATATAGCCACCTTTATCATCTCGACTGTTTTGTTTGTGTGTACTGACACACTCATAAACACGTGTTTATACAGAGCTGCTGCAGTCCGGCTTGCTGGGCAGCAGCTTGTGGTCTTGTCCGTGCATGAAAGAGAACTTGTCACTCATTTGCCTTGCCGTGGCAGTAATAAGAATGGTACATCAGAAGCACTGCCAAAACTTCTTTTGTTGCGTTAGCACCTCGTGCTTCACTTTCTGTAAAGTTTACTTTTCCACTTAAGATAAAACGCACAAATAGTTGCGGAAGGAAGGAGGAGAAAGGAGGCAGTGAGTTCATGTGCTGCGCGCATCGCATCCTTAATTTGATGATTTTGGAGAACTTTATTTTTCTTCTGCATAAAAGTTGTGCTTACCATTTATCAAATTAATATTAAACTGAGTAGTTGCGCCAGAACATCTCTTTTCAGTGACAAGTGTATAATTGAGCAAATATGGGAGTCGCTGTTGCTGGTAGTGGCATCGGTGAAGAACACGTACCAGGGTGCGTGTTTTGGTTTGGCCGCCACCAAAAGCATCGTGAAGGAGCCACCGC